>NW_020837954.1:23335583-23429906 GCF_003676395.1 Aethalodelphis obliquidens | reverse complement strand
AGAGAGAGAGAGAGAGAGAGAGAGAGAGAGAGAGAGAGATGTATAGATATGTCTATATCTATAGATATATATACACACATATAAGAAATATTATTCAGCCATAAAATAGAACGAAAGTCTACCTTTTGCAACAATATGTATGTAGCTGGAGAGTGCAATGATTAGTGAAATAAGTCAGACAAACATGTACCACAATGTCCACTGCAGCACTATTTACAATAGCCAGGACATGGAGCCAACCTAAATGTCCATCGACAGATGTATGGATAAAGAAGATGTGGCACATATATACAATGGAATATTACTCAGCCATAAATAGTAACGAAATTGAGTTATTTGTAGTGAGGTGGATGGACGTAGAGACTGTCATACAGAGTGAAGTAAGTCAGAAAGAGAAAAACAAATACCGTATTCTAACACATATGTATGGAATAAAAAAAAATGGTACTGATGAACCTAGTTGCAGGGCAGGAATAAAGATGTAGACATAGAAAATGGACTTGAGGACATGGGGTGGGAAGGGGAAGCTGGGGCGAAGTTAGTAGAATCGACATATATACACTACTGAATGTAAAATAGTTAGCTAGTGGGAAGCAGCAGCATAGAACAAGGAGATCAGCTCGGTGCTTTGAGATGACCTAGAGGGGTGAGATAGGGAGAATGGGAGGGAGGCTCAAGATGGAGAGGACATGGGGACATATGTATGCATATGGCTGATTCAATTTGTTGTACAACAGAAACAAACACAGTATTGTGAAGCAATTATACTCCAATAAAGATCTATTTAAAAAAAAAAGACAGGGCTTCCCTGGTGGCACAGTGGTTGAGAGTCCGCCTGCTGATGCAGGAGGCACAGGTTCGTGCCCTGGTCCGGGAAGATCCCACATGCTGCGGAGCGGCTGGGCCAGTGAGCCATGGCCGCTGAGCCTGCGCGTCTGGAGCCTGTGCTCTGCAACAGGAGAGGCCACAACAGTGAGAGGCCCGCGTACCGCAAAAAAAAAAAAAAAGACAAATACCATATGTTATAAGTAGAATCTAAAAAATAAAACAAATCAATATATACAACAAAACAGAAAAAGACTCATAGGTATAGAGAACAAGCTAGTGGTTACCAATGACGAGAGGGGAGGGGCAATATAAAGTTATGGGATTAAGAGATACAAACTACTGGGGAGCTGTACCCAGGACGGGGTAGGGTAGAGCTGTGACGCTTCTCAGGGCGTAGCTTTCGTCCTGGGGGAAGGGTCCGTGGAATTTGAGGGGAGGTGGAGGAGGTGGAGGAGATGGCGGCCTCGGCGCGGGAAGACGGCGCCCGTAGGCAAGCGCAAGGGCGGCGGGGCTGCGAGCACAATGACAGAGGATGTCTCCTGAAGGCACCATGCTGTGACAAGCTTTATTCTTGCCAGTTGTGTCATGATAACAATGAAGATCATCTGCTAGATCACTTTAAAGTAAAGGAAGTGCAGTGCATAAACTGTGAAAAAATCCAACGTGCACAACAGACTTGTGAAGAATGTAGCACACTGTTTGGAGAACATTATTTTAGTATGTGCCATCTGTTTGACAAAGACAAGAAACAGTATCACTGTGAAAACTGTGGAATTTTTAGGATTGGTCTGAAGGAAGATTTTTTTCACTGTCTGAAATGTAACTTATGCCTCACAATAAATCTGCAAGGAAAGCACAAGTGTATTGAAAATGTTTCCCAGCAGAATTGTCCAATATGTTTGCAGGACATTCACACATCTGTATTGTTGCTCATGTCTTGCCGTGTGGACATCTTTTACACAGAACGTGTTATGAAGAAATGTTGAAAGAAGGCTACAGATGTCCATTATATATGCACTCTGCTTTAGATATGACTAGGTACTGGAGACAGCTGGATGATGAGGTAGCACAGACTCCTATGCCATCAGAATATCAGAACATGACTGTGGATATTCTCTGCAATGATTGCAATGGAAAATCTACAGTCCAGTTCCATATATTAGGCATGAAATGTAATATTTGTGAGTCCTACAATACTGCTCAGTCTGGAGGATGTAGAATTTCAGTAGATCAGCAATGACCAGCCTATACTGCACTGGACAACTCAGCATTTTCTGATATAGATAAAGGCTATCTTTTTATCATGCTGCATCAGAATCTGTGCATTAGAGTTGATGTGTTTTGCATTAGTGTCACAGGGTAAAATCATATTACAGGACTTAGGGACTCAGGGTCTCTTTATAGAATTATCACAGCTCTACATTGAATGAAAGCCACCATGCTTGTGTTTTGATTGGAAATTCCTTTGGTGTCAGTTGTTTGGAAGTTAATGTTTGCCACTGAAATTCACATCCATAGATGTATTATACTTACAAGGAACTTTGTTTTAAGTGACTCTATGCACACAGAATTCATTTCTAGTTCTTGATAGAACTGTACTTAATTCTCAGTATTATTCTTGACTTTTTAAGGGGTGTGCTATGAGAATATGTTCTATCTTACTGTTAAAACCTAACTACATATACTTTAGAACTTTCTAAGACAGTCCTTTGGATCCTATAAATGTGAATTTTGATGTAATAACTGCTAATAAAACTATATTGAAACAGTAAAAAAAAATTTAAAAAAAGAGATACAAACTACTATGTAAAAAATAGATAAGCAGCAAGGATATATTGTATAGCCCAGGGAAATATAGTCATTGTTTTATAATAAAGTTAAATAGAGTATAATCTATAAAAATATTGAATCACTATGGTGTATACCTAAAACTAATATAATATTGTAAATCAACTACTATTCAATAAAAATGAATTAAAAAATATTTTAAAAGACAGCCATAACTTATTATCATATACCTTATATTAGACCAGGTCCAGTACAATGCAAAAAATTTGAAGCAATATTTAACACTTTTTAACTCCTCTGGCTCCTTTTCCTCTATTTTTATATATTTTACATCCAGATATATTATAAACACCACAATGATTTGTTAACACTGTAGCTTTAACCAGTTGGTAGTCTTTCATATTTACCCTTTTTGCATTTCCTTTTTATTTCTTATACCTCCATTATTCTACCCGAGATCATTTTCCTTCACCCTATTGAGCATGTTTGGGAGAACTAAAACAATTACAAGAATTGTTAGCTGTGGTCACTTCTGGAGAGCTAGATTTTCACTTTTTACTTTATATCTTTCTATGAAAGAGTGGCATTACAGATAGTTGTGTTATTTTCTAATACTTTTAAGTAAAATTAAGAACCCCAAAGCCTAAAATATATAAATTTGAATATATTTGCATTATCAGTATTATAATAAATATTAGTGTAATTTCTGTTAACGTTATAAACCTTTTCTCTACATGATTATACAGGTGGAAACATATTCATATAGAAGATAAATGTTAAAAAGAAATGAGGAATAACTGAGTTGGCCAATAGGAAGACATACCTCAATGTGTGTTCATCATTACAATTACAAAAATAAAAATATGTAAAGTAAGTGTTAATAATCTCCATAGTTGAGCACAGTTGAAGGAGATAGTTCCATATATCACGTTTTTACAGGCATTAGACAGGAAACATAGTATTAGGATTCTCTGTCAGGCTCTGTATACTTAATAGTCTTCTGGGAACTGCTTCAGACTGTATGATTATAGAACTGTCAACATCATTCTCTTGAGGATGTGTCATAACTCTACTGTAGAACAATTTCCTTTTATTCTTCCTTGTCTAGGATGAAGCATTTGATTCCTAAGGAAACCAAGGTTATTTGCCAAGGCCCAGTTTACTCAACAATTAGAAGTCAAAACTGAATAAATTTTATTTTGATCTTGAACGCCTGCATTTGATAGACTTTCCACCTGGATGTCTCTCAAGTAACTTGACCTTAAGGGACTGAAGGTGAATTCACTATCTTCTCCACCTCACCACATTTTCATCTTGTCTTGAACTTTCTATGCTAAGGAAGAGCATTACTATTCACTAATTTTCTAAGCCAGAAACCCTGGAGCCATCTTAGCCCTGATGCTTACTCTAATGGATCAAGTGCTATTTATCCATCTTCATAAATATCCCTTGTAAATATACTCTTGTTTTTACCATGTTATTGTGACACTGAGCGTCACTTTGAAGGGAAAAAAATCCCATAGACTTATTTATTGGCTCTGCTACAATAAATACAGGAGTTCTACCTTTTCTAATCCATTCTCTAATTTTAAATATTTTTTTTAATTCCTAATTGACCTCCCTTTTCAAATCTCCAGAGGGGTCATTTCAAATTTTCACTAGTTTTTTTTTTTTTTATTTAACATCTTTATTGGAATATAATTGCTTTACAATGGTGTGTTAGTTTCTGCTCTATGACAAAGTGAAACAGGTATACATATACATATGTTCCCATATCTCTTCCCTCTTGCATCTCCCTCCCTCCCTCCCACACTTCCTATCCCACCCCTCTACGTGGTCACAAAGCACTGAGCTGATCTCCCTGTACTGTGCAGCTGTTTCCCACTAGCTATCTATTTTACGTTTGGTAGTATATATATGTCCATGCCACTCTCTCACTTTGTCACAGCTTACCCTTCCCCCTCCCCATATCCTCAAGTCCATTCTCTAGTAGGTCTATGTCTTTATTCCCATCTTACCCCTATGTTCTTCATGACCTTTTTTTTTTTCTTAGATTCCATATATATGTGTTAGCATACAGTGTTTTTCTCTTTTTTGGCTTACTTCACTCTGTATTACAGACTCTAGGTCCATCCACCTCACTACAAACACTCAATTTCGTTTCTTTTCATGGCTGAGTAATATTCCATTGTATATATGTGCCACATCTTCCTTATCCAGAACAAGATTGAAAATCAGTAGTTCCTTTGGAGAAAATACAGCATGCCAAATAAATGCTATGTTTGCTTAATTAAATTAAGCAATTAGACCTTATTATATTAGAAAACTAAAAAACAGCTTAAGTACTAATGTTTGAGATTAATAAATTTTAATATAAAAGTATAGGGTGCTTTAAAAAGCAATAATTCCTGTTAAAGTATTTTTTAAAAAGTCATTGAGAGTATGAAATTACTCTTGCTTCTGATTTCATGCTGAACTCATCATGAAAATAAGGCTTAGTCAACGATTTTGAACAGAAAGGCTTAGAACTTACAAAAAGATTGCAAATCCGTTTTGACTTTAAGCTATGAAATGGAGCAATTTTCTTAACCAGTGAGTAAAGTCTAAATGATGGTGGCCTCTTCAGGTTAAAGTATTGACTATAACATGTCACCATCTGCCTCTATAATTATAGCTTTAACATTGACATTGAAGATATTTTTGATACTCTACAGATATGACATATAACAGTGGCACTATGTCTCACTGTTTCTTAATACAATGATTCTGACATTTGGCATGAATTACAGACATAAAACTAGAGGCCTGGAGGCTTAAACCTGGAGTTGTAAGCACTTAAAAGTTTTACACTGGTAAGACATTTTGCTTGTAACTGGCTGCAGAATTGAGTTTGAGGATTTTAGAAGAACAGGATATGATTCAGTTAAAACTAGAAATTCTATCTATGAGAGCTTTGTATTGGTATAGAATTTGAAATCTATACAAATGAGAAACAGGTATACAAAACATCTTTTCACATCCACTTTTGAATGGGAAGAAATTTGACAATTATAATATTATTTTAATTTTAGAGATTTGATAATTCTGTAAGGTTTAGGTTTAGAAATATAGGCTACAAATTTTAGGTAAACTCTCTAATCTTTAGGGTGAAATTTTCATTTGCCATTTTATATCCATTTTAAGGCATTTTCCAGTTTTGACTTTTCATTTTCAAAGGTCTCTGTAAGCAACTCTCAAGGGAGTGATGTTAAGTGAGATTATGCTAGGTATTTCAGTGGGGGTGGGGTGGACAACTTAAAACACATGTGGCTTCATAAACTTCCCCCCAAAAGCTTACTCTTTCTATTAAGGAGGTTCTAGTTCAAGGGTTACATTTAGAGGACTCCACCTGCATCTCTAATGTATGTTTCCAGTGAAAACATGGTTAGCCTTGGATACTTCCTTTTGAGGATTATCTGACAAATTTCTTGAATGCCCATTAATAGGCCTCAGAGAAGGGATCTCTCCTTTCTACCTGCACTTTCTCCATCCGAGGTAGGACACTGTTCACTGTGCCCTCCTCTCTTTCCAGTTTTACTGCTGTACTCCTGCTACACCAAAGCCTATCTCTCAGAGACTCTCCTGGTCCGATGCCTCTCTTCCCACATGCATGTCATTTAGGAAGTCATAGACAAAATAATCGTCCCCTAAGTTGTGTATATAGTAGGAATTTTATGGTATGTAGCGTTTTTAACTTGCTTCTTTCACTTATCAATATGTATTTAAGGTTTCTCCATGTCTTTTACTGTCTTGATAGCTCATATCTTTTTACTGATGAATAATACTCCATTGTATGGATGCACCACATCTGTTTATCCATTCATCTATTGAAGGACACCTTGGTTGCTTCCAAATTTTGGCAATTACAAGTACAGCTACTATAAACATTCATGTGCAGATTTTTGTATAGGCCTAATTTTTAAATTCATTTGATTAAATACTTAGGAGAATGATTGCTGGATTGCACAGTAAGACTATTTTCAGCTTTGTAATAAACTGGCAAACAGTCCTCCAAAGCGGTTGTATTATTTTGTATTACCACCTGCATAAATGAGAGTTCCTATTGCTCCATATCCATGCCCCCATTTGGCATTATAAGTAGTTTTGATTTTAGCCATTCTAATAGGTGTGTAATGATACCTCATTGTTTTAATTTGCAATTTCCTAATAACATATAATATTGAGCATGTTTTCATATGCTTATTTGCCATATATCTGTATATCTTCTTTGGTGAGGTATCTGTTCAGATCTTCTACCCTATTTTTAACTGGCTTGGTCATTTTCTTATCATTGAGTTCTAAGAATTCTTTGTATATTTTAGATACAAGTCCTTTATCAGATTTATATTTTGCAAATTTTTTTTTCAGTCCATGGCCTATCTTTTCATTGTTGTAAAAGGTTCATTTGAAGAGCAGACATTTTTAATTTTAATGAAGTCCAACATATCAATTTTTTTCCCATGGATTATGCTTTGGGGCTATGTCTAAAAACTCATTGTCAAACTCCAATTACCTATATTTTGTTCTATATTATCTTCTAGAAGCTTTATAATTTTATAGTTTACATTTGGTTTTATAATTCATTGAATTCATTTTTATGAATGGTATAATGTCAGTTCTAGACATTTTTCAGTTATACGAGTGTCCAGTTTTTTAGGACCATTTTTTCCATTGGATTGCCTTTGCTCTTTTGTCAACTATTAGTTGACAATATTTGTGTGGCTCTATTTCTCATTTATTTATTTTTTGTTGCATTATAATAGTTCTTTTTATATTCTAAATACAAGTTCTTTAACAAATATTATTTGCAGCTATTTTCTTCTAATCTGTAGGTTTCATTTCATTTTATTGCTGCAGTGTCTTTTGAAGCACAAAAGTATTCAATTTTGATGAAGTTAAACTTAGCTTTTTAAAATCTTTTAAAAAATTTCTTTTGTTTTTGGCATCATATCTAAAAAAATCATTTGCCTTTCTTAAGCTCATAAAGATTTATTTATGTTTTCTTCTAAGAGTTTTATAGTTTTAGCTTGTAAATCAAAATCTATGATCCATTTTGAAGCAATTTTTATGTAGGTGTGTAGTAGGAGTCCAATTTAAGTTGGAGAGCTTATACTATTTTATTTGAAGACATACTGTAATGATACAGAATTAAACAGCATCTCTTATCAGCATAAGCCTAGACATAAAAATCAATATAACAACAGAATCTAAGAAAAGACACACATGTGAGTGATCAATTAATTTAACAAATGTGCCATGATAATTTGGGAAGACTGCGTTTTACATATATTTTGTTAGAACAACTGGGTATGTCTATAGAAAAAGGAATGAACTTCAGTCACTACCAAATAAAATATGTAAAATAAACCTAGAATGGATCACAGACCTAAATAAAAACCCCAAAACTATGAAATTCTAGAGGAAAACATAGTTTTACAATGAAATCATGGTCACCATGAAGTGGGTGTAAGCAAAGTTTTCTTAGGACCAAAAAAAAAAAAAAAAAGAAGCAAACACTCTAAAGAAGAAAAAAAAGCAATAAAGTGGACTTCATTAAAAAATCCTCTTCAAAAAGCAACACTGATGGGCTTCCCTGGTGGCGCAAAGGTTGAGAGTCCGCCTGCCAATGCAGGGGACATGGGTTCATGCCCCGGTCCAGGAAGATCCCACATGCCACGGAGCGGCTGGGCCCGTGAGCCATGGCCACTGAGCCTGCGCGTCCGGAGCTTGTGCTCCACAACGGGAGAGGCCACAACAGAGAGAGGCCCACATACTGCAAAAAAAAAAAAAAAAAAAAAAGCAACACTGAAAAATGAAGCCAAATAATGGCAGAATATAACTATACTACCTAACAATGTGAAGAGCTTATTATCAAAACATATAAAAACCTCTCATAATAGAATAATTAGAAGTCAAAAATGGGCCAAAAAGAATGTTTAAGATGTTTAGTCATCAGGAAAATACAAAATAAAACATCATAATATATATTACTACACACCCACTTGAAAAGCTAACATTAAAATGGACTTGAGGATATGGGGAGGGGGAAGGGTAAGCTGTGACAAAGCAAGAGAGAGGCATGGACATATATACACTACCAAACGTAAGGTAGATAGCTAGTGGGAAGCAGCTGCATAGCACAGGGAGATCAGCTCGGTGCTTTGTGACCACCTGGAGGGGTGGGATAGGGAGGGTGGGAGGGAGGGAGATGCAAGAGGGAAGAGATATGGGAACATACGTATATATATAACTGATTCATTTTGTTGTAAAGCAGAAACTAACACACCATTGTAAAGCAATTATACTCCAATAAAGATGTTAAAAAAAGAAGATGTGGCACATATATACAATGGAATATTACTCAGCCATAAAAAGAAACGAAATTGAGCTATTTATAATGAGGTGGATGGACCTAGAGTCTGTCATACAGAGTGAAGTAAGTCAGAAAGAGAAAGTCTAGTACCGTATGCTAAAACATATATATGGAATTTAAGAGAAAAAAATGTCAAGAAGAACCTAGGGGTAAGACAGGAATAAAGACACAGACCTACTAGAGAATGGACTTGAGGATATGGGGAGGAGGAAGGGTGAGCTGTGACAAAGCGAGAAAGTGGCATGGACATATGTACGCTAACAAACGTAAAATAGATAGCTAGTGGGAAGAAGCCGCATAGCACAGGGAGATCAGCTCGGTGCTTTGTGACCACCTAGAGGGGTGGGTTAGGGAGGGTGGGAGGGAGGGAGACGCAAGAGGGAAGAGATATGGGAACATATGTATATGTATAACTGATTCACTTTGTTATAGAGCAGAAACTAACACACCATTGTAAAGCAATTATACTCCAATAAAGATGTAAAAAAAATACAAAATAAATTTTAAAAAAATTAAAGAAAATTAAAAAAATAAATAAACAGCAAAAAAAAAAAAAAATAAAAAGAGTAACAATACCAAGGGTTGGTGAAGACATGGAGCAAATGGAAATCTCATACATTTCTGATAGAAATGCAAAATAGTATCGTCATTCTGAAAACTAGTTTTCCAATGCCTTATAATATTAAAATACACTTATCATACAATCATACTTCCAGTTATTTTACCAAGAGAAATAAAAACATATGACTGCACAATAACTTGTATGTGTTCATATAAATTTGTTCATAAGAGCCACACTATTCATCAACAGGTAAATGAATGAACCAATTGTGGTAGATTTATTCAATGGAATACAACTTAAGATTAAAAAAGAATACCCTACTGATACATATAACCAAATGGATGAATCTCAGAAACTATTATGCAGATTGAATGACGACAATAACGATAAAGTGTATATGCTATTATTCTATATATATGAAGTTCTAAAATACTCAAAAAAGTCTATAGTGATGGAAGTAAGATCAGCAGTTGCTCGATTGAGGAATGAGGTTGTGTTTACAAGGTTGCATGTTATTTGTCAAAATTCAGCTCTATCCACACATTTTACTTGATTGTGTTTTACTGTAAGTAAATTATACCCAAATAAAGTGGATTTAGAAAGTAATACAGGGACTTCCCTGGTGGCACAGTGGTTAAGAATCCGCCTGCCAATGCAGGGAACACAGATTCCATCCCTGGTCCGGGAAGATTCCACATGCCACGGAGCAACTAAGCCTGTGCGCCACAACTACTGAGCCTGTGCTCTAGAGCCTGTGAGCCACAACTACTGAGCCCACGTGCTACAACTGCTGAAGCCCGTGTGCCTAGAGTCCATGCTCCACAACAGGAGAAGCCACCACAGTGAAAAGCCAACGCAACGCAACGAAGAGTAGCCCCCGCTCACCGCAACTAAAGGAAGCCTGCGTGTAGCAACAGAGACCCAATGCAGCCAAAAGTAAAAAAATAAATAAATTTATTTAAAAAAAAAAGAAAGTAATACATTCCAAAACAAAATACAGTCAAATAGAACAAAGTCGAAAGCTAATAAAAAGTAGGTCGTTCTTCAGCTTACTGGCAAACACTGTAAACAGTTTAGGGTGTATTTTTCCAGAAATATTATCTGCATGTGTATAAACTCATAAGTGCAAAATTGAGGGGTTTTTTTTTACTAGCAAAGGAGTATTTTTATCCATAAAAAGCACTTATAGATGTTTCTTTTTATACGAAATTTAATAAAATCATAAATTTTAAAAATCCTATTTCTTCCACCATATGAAAATAGAGGCCAATGATAATGTCGTACTAAATTTGGTTTCCTCTCTACCTCCGTTCCTTAGTCAATTCCAATACTTTGAATATAATAGCAGGTCAATACATAATCATTAAGTTAATAGAGCATATCTGGGTCTCTTCAACCTCACTACCAACAGGATTGGGGAATATATTTTGGAAAAGGAGCATGTGAAACATAATAATCAGAGCTTGAGGGAGAGGTGTGTTTTAAATTTGTGCCGCAAATCAGAATTTAAAAGCACACTTTGCTCTACCAAAATTTTTATAACCTAGCCACTTGATTTATAAGGATTCTTTTCCTTTTAAAAATCAGTGAGCAAAGTGAAGTACCATAATTCTTCCTGCAGATTTATGTCATGCTGAAAAGTTCATCTATTCTTGGAAGATTAAACATAAACAATTTGGATAAATCATTAGTAATGAACAGATTTCACCTTGCTCTCACCCAAAATGATTTTTCAGCACTAAAACTCCTTGTTATATTCATATACATATTTAAACTGATGGAAGGATTTAATGGTGAATATACATTGAAGAATAAAATTAGTTGTCTATTCAAAGGAAAAAGTTTTGAAATGAATGAGAGAGCAAATCATTCACATTTTATGAATGTGAGGAGTCTGAGCCATTTTAGCTAAGGATTTGTTAGATTATGAGAGTACACTCTTTTATGTGTCTCTAGAATTTCCTTCTTATTTTCCTTGTGTATTCATGTTTTTTTAACAACCAATCATGCACATTCCGTAGGATTAATATAAATTCATAATTTAAAATAACATTTATCTAGAACTGGCAAAGTAAATAAAATCTGATTAGATATCTAATAAACCTGATAAAAGCTCAACTATTTTTTTTCTCTGTGATTTTATCAGGCAAAAACTAACAAAACTTCATATGATTCCTTTTTAAAAATTTTTTTTGGTGATTTTATAGGGGATAATTCAAGATCCGGATTCATGAAGTAATTTTCTAGGGTCACAAAATGGATTATTAATAGAGCCAGAAGTACGTAAGTATTTCTAGTCTATCAAAATTATCTAAATTACATAATAACAGCTTGCTTCTAATATTGTTTTGTCTCTTTTAGCATTAATCTACAGTTGGGATTTTGAAAGCATCAAGGCATTAAATAATATTGCCTTATATAAAAAGCAAGTTCACTTTATATGAAAAGTATCTAAATTAAGCAGTCACTGTTGGACATCTTCAATCATTATTTTAGGGCATGTTATTGGTTGTACTTTGAAACAACTTGAATTTACTGTGTTTAGGACAGAAGCAGACACCAACTGCTAAAAGAACAAAGAATGGCTACACAACTAGAATGGGACCTATCAGGGGACACTTGGAGGCTATGTAGAACATCGTGTGAAGAATTAATCATAGAGGAGAACACTAGAATAGAGTTCAGCCCTCCAACAGAACCAAGACACAGCCCATATATCTCAATATGAAACTCAGTGGGTACAACATCCAATGCTCTGTGTTCCATATTCACCCAGATATTTCTTTTTTGCATCAAAGGATTGAGAAATAAAATGGAAATTGTATTTTTATCTAAAATGTGTTCATCAATAACATGTTCAGAATGATTGAACTATTTTACAGAATGAAATTAAATTAAGGACATTTTTTACATCCAATTTTGAGTAAAATTTCCTTTTAATTGAATCTGCAATAGATTCTATATTCATTTGCTAATTAATGGTAAAGTTCAAGTTCCCATATTGCTCTGTCACAGTTTATTAACATACATGGGGATCACTAAGCACACTCAATCACAATTACAGTATTCTTGTATTTAAATATTTTAATGTTTTATCACATACAAGTACTCCTTTCTGAATATGGCAGAAAGAGTTACTTAACTAAAAATTCTAAAAAAAATTGAGCTTTACAACTAATGACACATTTACCATCTAAAATAATCCGTTATAAGATTAGGGTCAACCAATAAAAAATAGTGATGACTGAACAAATGTCTTCTCAAAATGATTGCCACTCTTGCTTCATGTTATAATTCAGAGAAAAATATGTTAATTTATTGAATGTAGGGCTTTTATCCCTGAAATAATAGCACAAAGACAACTAGCCCTGTTATTTTCAACAATGACTATTTTATCTTTGAAAATTATTGGAAATAGACTTTTGACTCTTCTTAGAAATGAGCCCCACACTAGAACACATAAGTTAATGATTCTCAAGCAATAAGCCCTGAGGTTGCTGTACTGCTGCCATGGTCCTTTGCTGGCTTAACATCTAATGGTCTCCTGCTATCTGTTGTTTACACCTTGAAGAAATAGGATTATTTATCCCAGCCTTGTAAATAAGTACACAACAATTTATCAGGACAAAACTGTTTTGTCAGCCTGTCTTATCTTATAGTTTTGCCAGTTAATGAACAATAACTTATTTTACCTCAGTAGCCTAACATAAATCACTGCTTGTTTTCAACAGATGTCAGAAGCACTACTGTCAAAGTTGATAGCAGTATAGTCTAAGCAAGTTAGAATAATATTAGCATTTATTTGCTGTTTTTTTTAATGTTACAGGCATTATAGCTATAAATTTCTGTGTCATTTTGAACAATATAATACAAAATAACTTTTACCTGCAGTTAAATCTAACATATTGATCCCATACATTTTTTTCCCTCCTCCTTCTCAAAACCCCATACCCCCCCACAAAAAATGGCAATACAAAATAAAGAAAGGGTTTAAACCAATAAGAGACCTGCAAAAGGAGAAATAATAGCATTCTGGAAATTACAAAGAGGATGGAAAATTTACAATAGCTTAGCAAACCACAGAAAGATAAAACAGCTCTGGGGAATTGGGATGGGGTGGAAATGCAGCAAAAACCAGCCTTATTCTGGAAATTTGTATCAAGAAAGTTTCTAATGCCTATTTCTGAAGGCTGAGTACAGAGGTCACAAGACGAGGACAGTTTGAACAGTGTTAGACTCCTACTATAGGTGTTAGACCCCTGTATTCCTTTTTTCATAATGACTGATTACTTTCTAGGGATGTGGAACCATATCACTTCTGATTTGAGCAACCATTAGGGCTGAAGGTGGAGGTGAATTGAAAGACTAAAAAGAGTGGAGTTACATACTTATCTTCAGGATAAACATCAAAACTCTCACATCCTAGATTTTTCATTATATCCTTATTTTTTTAACAGTTACTTTGACTTGGGTATTTTCTTACTTGCAGCCAAACCATACTGACTGATATAGAAAGTTTATCAGCCATTCCAAGTTCGAGTTAGTGCTTGAAAATCTGCCTCAGCATAGTTAAATAAAGTACTCTGTCCCCATAGAGAGTGATAAATTTGATAAAAGTGCCAAGTCTTAATTTAAGTCACACTGCTATTCCACCAAAGTGTATTCTTAGACTTAGGAGTGAGAAGTAGCAAAAGTGTTTCTCCATGACCTTGTTGTCAAGTCTATCTGCTACTGATAACTCGGAATGTCTGAGTCTGGATATGTTAATGATCCTGGGTTCTTTGGAAAAGTGGAACATTTCTGCCTTTGGCCATTTCTCAATTTCTTGTAGATATCTAAATAAGTGCAATCAAATTGTATAATGAAATGCTAATACTAGTTATTTGTGTAAACAGGAACTGCCCTTTCTGTCCATTTATTTGTGTAACAAATATAAATAGACATTTCTGTAAGCATTACATTCTACTTTTATCCTCTATCTTAGGTGATTATGACACTCATTATTTTTGTGTATGTTCATACCATGTAATTTGCTCCAATCCTTAAAAAATTAAAGAATTTTTCTTTCATGACATTATTCTTGTGATTTGCAGCAGTTATTTTCAAACTGCATCCAGTCCTAGAGTTCTGCAGAGATAGGCAAAGGGCTTTCTTGGGGCTGGTGTGTGTATGTGTACATGTCTATGTATGATTGTAAGCAGATAGGATAAGGAGTCCCAGGAGAAAGAGACCCAGGAATGGCTTTCTTGACATAAGAGAAGCCATTTTTGGCCTAAGCCATTTTGTGATCTAAGCCTGGCCACAATGCTTGCCCTTGAACAATTCTCAGTAATCAATGATCTTAAGGGAACAAAAGAATGTAGGAACAATGGACTGTTATCAGGCAAGAGAAGTAACAATAGCAAAGATAATACATCAGCTGTAAAGTCTCCAAGTTCTCTTTCAATGGTAAAGATTAGCCTGAAGCACTCAACCACCAGACCAACTGGAACCTAAGAGGTGATGATATTGACTTTCCTGACCCTCCTGATTTCAATCAGCTAAAGCTTGGACTCTGTAGACCACCTAAGCCCCTTCATGAATATGCATACACTGCCCAAATCCCTTCATGAATATGCATGTACCCTTAACTTAAAATTTCCCCAATTTTGCTGTTCAGGGAGACTCTGCTTTGGGAAAGATCCCTGGTGTTCTCCTTACTTGCTGCAAGTAATAAATCCTTCCTTCTCCAATCTTTGGCTTGGTTGTGTCTTTTGGCTTGACACCCACCAAAAGGCGAACTCAGTTTTTGGGTAACATGATTGTATATGCATGTATGAAGGAATGTGTATGTACGTGTGTGAATGAGTACGTCTGTGAATGTGTACGCATTTGTGTATGTTTTTGTGTGTGTACGTAGGAAGTTATTCAAAGGAGTGTAGCTTCAGGATCCATCTCTTGCTTTACTCAGGGGAACTGTAATTACATTTCTTTTGATTTTTAAGCTTCTTATAAGTTTGTATTTAGGAAAACAATGTTAAAGAAAGATTAAAATGTAAAAGGAGCTCAGCAAACAGCTAAAAAATCTTTTCTAAAATAATTAGGGACATATGCACTTTAAATCCACATATAATCTCACAATTTAATTTGGCAAATATAGTCACCATTCTACCCTCCTAAACATTTTTTCCCAAGTGAGATAGCGCTCCAAAAATAGCCATGTTTTCATTCAGATTTCTTTCTCTTTTATTTTTTCTTTTCCCTGGATCACCCTCTGGAAGAATTATAAGAAGCAGAAAAATTGGCAAAATCCAAGGATCATAAAGAAAAAATAAATGGAACAGGGCTAGATAATCCATAAATTGCACAATAAGCTTTAGAATAATGGAATTGATTCTAGTTCAGAAATGGTTTGGCCTAAAATATTCTTCTCTATCTGTAGTCTGCGTATTTGCATATGCTTTCATAGAAATCAAGGCCAAATCACTTGGCAGAAATATCCTTACTATATTTGTCATTTTTCTAGTGACTTTAAAGCTTTTTCTGAATTCATAGAATTTTTAAATAATTTATGCATTTCTTGGAGATTCCTGGAGAGTAGGGAACACTAGTGGAAACACAGCTATGTGTATAGAAATATTGATGACTATAGGAAATATAAAATTAAATTTAAGGTTTTAGACATATGGCAACATGAAAAAATTAAACTGCCTTAATTTTTCCTATTTTCAGAAGTTAAATTTAAAAAAGAGAATGTGACACTCTCATAAGTAATACGCACATTGTATTGTACTTTCAATTTTTGATTGTCAGCACTCCATACTGTAAGGTCTCAAACTTGGCATTAGTATTACCTTCCAGCCTTGCAATGACTCTTCTTCCCTTCAAAGTGCAGGGTCCTACTAGAAAATCTAAGTTGGTCTCTTTTATAATGACTCATAGACTGCTGCAATGCATTGCCTGGCATTTATAAGATGAAATTCAAGGTATTTATTCAGTTGGAATTTGGATGTGTCATACACACATGGAGCTCCAACTTGTGTAAACTGGTAAAAACTTGTATGGATGCCTTCTCTAATGGCATTGGTGTTCCTCAGGGCTCAGTCACAGGTCATCTTCTATTCTCTTGTTATATGTCTTTATAGATGATTAAATCCATTTCCATAGCTTTTAAAAAGTTCTGTAACTTGACAATTCCCTAATTATTATCACCAGGCCAGACATCTCCTCTAAACCCCAGATTTTTATATACACTTGCTTTTTGACATTTTCACTTGAATGTCACATTGGCATCTCAATTTTTTTATGTCCCCAAACTGAACTCTTGTTATCCAATAACTGAATTTTTTTTTCAGTGTTACTTATTATAGAATATGATATGGCTTAAAAAACAAACTTTTTTTTCTCCTTCTCACAGTCATGGAGGTTGGGAGGCCAAGGTCAAGGCACCAGGGCATTTTTGTCTGGTGAGAGTTCTCTTCCTGGTTTGCAGATGGACATTTCTCCTTATATGCTTACATGGCAGAAAGGAGAGAAGAAGCAAGCTCTCTCTCATATCTCTTCTTATAAGCGTGCTAAGCCTATCATGAGGCTCCACCCTCCTGACCAAATGACCTCCCAAAGGCCCCATTTCCAAATACCATCCAAATGGCGTTTATGATTTCAACACATTAATTTGGGGGCGGGCGGTACACAAACATGTAGCCCATAACATAAACTCACATTCTGTCAATTTACAATTTCTTGTGATGTCTTCTTATGCCACCTTCCTCTAAGTCAACATCACCTCTCATTAGATTAACAGCAAATATAATTCTGAACTGAGAAATGCCTTGATAAAATTTCTTAATGCTTCTAACTGCTCCTAAAGTGAAATTCAAAATTATTAATAAGGTATTCAAAGCCCTACATAATCGACACTAACATCTATCTTCAGTCACTGTCCTCTTCCTATTGTATTTCTGCCACACAGAACTGCATTTTTCTCTGCTTCTCCAACATACATGTTCCTTCCTTTCCACTCTCAGAAACTTCCTTTGTGCTATGCTGTTTTGTCCTCCCAATTCCCTGCTTCCTTGTCCACATCTAACCACACCTTATTCTGCCTGACTTAGTCCTACTTATGAAGCAAGTTTCCACCTAAGTATCATTTCTTTAGGAAAGCTTCATCTTTTATAACACTTAACAGCCCCTTGATTGTATTATGTCTCCTTATATTATTTTGTGAAACACTATACTTTTCTTTATATTACTGATAAAATAATGATACACATTCTGTGGGGTTTACAGAGTCAGCTTTTAAGAGGAGACTTATGCTTTGAAATCCCTTCAAAAGGTATGACATTGGAGGTAAATATTTCATGTCTTAATAAACCCAAGCAAACCAAGATTCCTTCAAGATTGGAACAGACTACTGTTTCTTCTAATACACCTTCTATGAAGAAATTGTCTTGTATTTCAGTGCCATGTAAATGAAAATATGTATTTTTAGGCACTAGAATTGCACTCTACATGACAAAATGCCATGCTACCAAAGGCCTTCAGAAAATGAAACTAAGGCAAGATCAGTTTCACACATCCCACCTCAGCTTCAATCTAGACTTTCTACTCCCTGCATTCAAGAGAGTATGTAATTGCTTGAATTATTTAAATGTATGCAAAGGATTCAACTCTATTTACAAACATTATGAAATTACTTTCTACTGTATTTTCCATACTTCTCTCTCTCATAGATGGTAAACTCAGTGAGGGCAGGTACCATGCCTCCACTTTCAAAACTGTATTCCTAGTGCCCAATACAGTGGCTGATAAATATTACTCATTTAACAGTACTTGTCAAAATAGTGAATAAAAGTATGTTTTTGTTTGAATGACTTTCTATCCTGGTTCCCATATACTGTTATGGTATAACTAGGGTATGACATATCTGAGTGATTGTCAGGGATTTTGGTATCAGGGATCTCCTGAAGATAGAATAGGCTATGAGGTCCTGAAGAATAATTGACCAAGAGTAAAATTTTAGACATAGATTTGGATTAAGAAGGTCTTCTTGACTCCTCTCAAAATAGTTCAAGCATTGGTTCATATTGATGAATGTTTACTTATAGGGCAGATATGCCACGAACAAGTGGAGAGGAGAAATGTCATCTTATTCATACTTTTTTATCTAGAACAGTGGTCTTCAACAGGAGTGATTTTCTCCTTAAGGGGACATTTGGCAATGTCAGGAGGCATTTTTAATCACCACACCTGAGCGGGGGGCTGTTAATGGCATCTAATGGGTGCAGTTTACTTGCCACTGCATGACTATCATAAACACAGGCAAGAAGAAATCAACTAAAATGTTAATGAATTGCTAAAAGGCAACAGTGGGCTTTGGGGTTGGTACAGAATCTCTAGGATATGCAGACACAAGAGGAGTTTGCAAACATTCACAGGCTTGTTTCCTTGGGCCTCCACTGGATACTCATGAGACAAAAATATAAGAAGTATTCTGAAGAGAACACCCTCTGTCAGTGTTACAGGAGGAGATGCCTACTGCTTTAAGAAAGGCACGAAGCCCCATGCCTTACTTGGGCTCCTTTCTCAAAAGCCTTAAGCCCCTACTGAGAACAGTAAATACCCTCACACCCAAGACACAAGTAAGACTCATTTTTGCTGCGGGAAGAATAGAGACTATAAAAACTATTTCTACAAGTGGGGCTGGAAACACTCTTGAGCTCAGATTTCAAATCTAATACACTCAGAGATCTTCTTCTACAGGCAGGAAACTCTCCCACACGAGAATGACCACAGATAAATTGTGAAATTTGGTTACCGAAAATAGCAACAGGAACATTAAGAAATCCTTGACACTGAGACCAAGGCCCATGTGTCCTGCATAAGACTGAGGTTGGACTAGGAAAACACAGAACTCCCCTTGCCCCACAACAAGCTTAGGAACCACTGAATAGTTAGCAACATCACTCTGACTCTAAATAAAGACAAGATTCATTCTGAAGCAGTAACTGGTAGGGTCAGCTGAAAACTGGGCATAGAGTTTTATCCCTAAGTTAAATCTTCTTCAACCCAGCCCAAACCCAAGCACAGGTACCTTCAGTACTTTAGAGATATTGTTTCATCGTCTCTGACTTATTTGTTTCTGAAGAGAAGTCTGCTTTGCCTCTTATCTTTGTTCCTCTATCTGGAATATGTCTTTTTCTCTGGCTGCTTTAATAATTTTACCTTTATATTTCTTTTTTCAGCAGTTTGAATATGATAGGTCTAGGGGTGTGTGTGTGTGTGTGTGTGTATCCTGCTTCGGTTTCTCTGTGTTTCATGGATTTTTAATCTTTTATTATTTCATTACTTTCATGAAACTCCCAGCTATTTTATAGTCAAATATTTCTTTTGCTCTACTCCTTCTGGAATTCCAGTATATTGACCATGTGATGTTGTTTCACAGTTCTTAGGACACCCTTTTGTCCATACTTTTTGTTCCTTTGTGTTTCACTTTGGGTAGTATCTACTAATCTATTCTCAAGTTTATTGATTTTTTTCTTTCCTGTAGGAAGTTCATTGATAAATATATCAAAAAAATTATTCATGTCTCTGATATTGTATTTTTTAGCATTTCCTTTTGATTCTTTCTTGTAGTTTCTCTCTTCTGAAATTCCCCATCTGTTCATACATATTATTTACCTTTTCCACTGGGCTCCTTACCATGTTAATCATTGACATTATTAAATACCTCTTTGATGGCTCCTGCATCTGAGTCTTCTCTGACTTTGGTTCTGCTAATTATTTTGTTTTCTTTTACCTTTTCTATATGTCTTATAACTTTTTATTGAATGTTAGGCATCCTGTCTGTGTAGGACAGGAGAGATAAAGTTAAATAGAATTTATACCCAATAATGGGCATATCTCTTCTCAGGCTATTAATGTAGGGGACTGTTCTGAAATAATTAGGGAGTAATTTGGGTTTCGATTTTGTTGTTGTTATGTTAACTTTAGTATTTTTTAGAAACTTTAAAAAATAACATGTACACTATTCTTATAAGATATGAACTAAACTTCAATTTTATAGATGATGAAACTCAAGATCAAAAGGATAAGAAAAGGTTCAAGTTTACACAACTTATGATAAAACATCTTAAAGAGCCAGGTGTACTTCAAAGCCATTGCTCTTAATGGCTACCTATATAGTCTATATATAGAGTTTTAGAGCCCATGAGTTTTAGAGCCCATGAGCATCTATGATAGGATAAAAGCTCCTACTAGGTAAGAAATTATAGGAGAGCTTCTAGCTGATCTCAGTGAGTGTAAGCCTCATGTCTCAAACTTGTTTCCTATGAGCACACTAGGAAAATCTTCAGTGGCATTTAGTGAATGAATTTTGGTCATTAAATTATCATGAAGAGGAAGGTCCTTAAAGTCTAGATAATGTAAAATATTCAGTTTTCTCAAAGGGAAATAGATGAATGTTACAAATTATAAACTGGTGAACTGATATTAATAATAATACTAGAGTAAGTTTTGAATTAGTCATTTGTTCCCCCAAAAGAAAGGCTGGATCAATGAAAAACATATTTAGTTTTTTTCTTTCATTGTCTGTAATTTCAGGGTGAACCCCTACCCAATATTTGGTTTTGATATTGAGATCAACGTGTGTGTGTGCACACGCGTGCGCACACACATACACACACGCACACACCCCAAAAGGTTATGAAAAGTTTTATTACTCACATAATGAGGCTTTCTGGGGAGAATGTCATGGCTCCTAAGCAGGTCTGAAAATGGCTAGAAAGGGAAAGAAAATGTTATTGGCTTGGGGTTTCTTGTGGGCAGGAGGTGGGGCTGGAGTGAGGGATCTGGCATGTGGTTTGAACGTCTTGCCAGTGCTAAAGGAGAGAACACCCAGGCTTTCTTACATGGCTGTGCAGATGTGGGGCAGAGGGAAAGAGGAAGGAGTGAGAATTAAAGCTGTCATCAGTTGAACATCAAAAATGGACCACATCCTTTATTTAAATGATGAAACTACTGATAGATGGGTAAATGATAAAGTCATTGTACATTTGCCTTCTTAGAATATTTACTCTTGCTTCCCTTCCTCTTCGCCCCACCAGGTGTTTTTTGGTCCTATCAACCAAGGATGTGTGTTAATTTCCTAACTTTGAATGTCCTGGGACCTGCAGGTAATGTGAGTTCAAACCTATAGTCACAAAGGGCCAACTTTGGTTACAGATTATCAAAGGAGATGTTTTAATTTTTCTACCCAGATCCTAGTAAATTTTCCTTATCATCTTTTGACCCTGGGCCTTTTTGAAAAATATGTAGTTATTATTTAGAAAAAATTTACTAGGTTTGAATTAGTTTTCAGGACATCTATTCTACAATAATATTAGAAATGGACATTAATGTCTTTCTGTTCCATTTTATTTCCCATTTAGACAGGTATAGCTAATTTTTAACATAGTACTTAATAACATTTATTCTGCATATAAGAAGGAAACATGTTAGAGACATTATAATAGAAACAATGTTTGGATATTCAAACTCAAAGTTACATAACTTGCAAGATAACCTTTGATTTTTGTTTTATGAGGATTGATAAAATGCACTGTACAATAGAAGGGTAAATGTAAACATTTTGTGAGTCATAAAATTTTTTCAGATGCTTCCAAATTTAGGGTGTATGTGCATAGATGAGCAAAATTAGTAATATTTTATTGTCTTTTTATTTATTAATTTATTCAAGAAGTATTTTGGGGCACACACATGTATGAGGAAGTGTTTTAAGTCCTGGGTATATAGTGGTGAGAAATAAAGTTATACAATTTAGAGATCTCATAGAATGAATAAAAATTTATGTACAATTGAATTGTGTTTATAGAAATTAATATTTTTATGCTTATCTACATCCTTAGAGAACTTCCCAAATGATACATTTTTAAAGCCAAATATAATTAAAATTAGAAATATTAATTAGTTTCTATTTCAATAAGAAAAATGTCTTAAAATAACGTTACTAAGGTCTTTCCATCATCAATGTTCAACATTTTAATTACTGAGGAAATTTAATCATTAAAGTTATAAAAAACACCTTTCTGAAAAATTTTATTAACTGGTAATTCATAGAACACATCATAGGATGTACTATCCTTTATATTTTTTCAACCTAAGGCTCATTTAAAATTTTCTGTCTTAAACTAGCTAATACATTGATATTTCATCATGTCAAGGATAATTTGATGCTATTGATATAATCAGTACTGCTGATATAAAACCAACCTGGAATTCATATAGCAGGAGTCTGGAAATAGTCAACTAAATGAAATCCCCCAAGTGCTTGATGTATATTTCCTTGATTTCCCCAGAAAACGTTGGTGTGTAAAGCTTTAACTACATTATATCTTCAAAAGTTTTCATAGTTTAGGGACCCACAAACAGGAAAAATAGAGTTGATTTAATTATTAATTGTACCCTACTACTTTCTAACTATAGGATCAACTCTAAGCAGTTAAAAAGGCTTAATTAAATAATTTCATTCTATTGCAGCCACCTCATAAATAATTTCATAGTTTCCAAAGGCATAAATTAAAAAATGATTATAGGAAATAGCTTTTCAGCATTTTTAAGATGCAGTAAATTATTGGAAAACTTGTAGGGTCAGTACTGTAACTGTTTAACTGCAGCATCCAAATCATACTAATTTGAACAGTTTCAGGAACACAAAGTAATATTACATTTTCTTTTAAATGGTAATTTTATACCTACTGACATTCATCCTTTGCTATTTCAGAGTAGAACTGGAGCTTTTCTGCACATATCACTTTTGAGGCTTAATAAATGATCATATATAGTTTTATCCCTTCCCTAGAAACTTCATTTGTTTTTATTTAAGTAATTAAGTTAGATTTTGGTTTCTTTTACTTTTTATGTATTCTATTTTTCTCATTTGAAGTGTTATTGTCTCCACATTTTACACTTCATCAGAGCCACAGAACTATTATAGTTAATTCTCCTTAAGAGAATACTATACAGCTGTTTAATTCACAATGTTGAGAATGAAACCATGTAAAATGAACAGAGTAACCAAAATTATCTTAAATCTCTTGCATAACATACATTTAAATTTAATTATAGGCAGTTATCCTATAGTTATCCTCAACCAGAATACTTTTGTTCTGACTCATTTAATAGTAAACATATCTTAGATCTTTACCGGATATATATAGAAAAATCTGAATAATTTCAGTAAAGTAGATAAAACAAACACACACATACAGAAAAGTAGAATTTCCTGACACAACTGTGCAGTGAGATGACTGTTAGCTGAGGTTTCTAAACTTGAAGGAATTACTCCCAGTGTCCTCAGAGTAATGCAAACTAGAGTCTTTCTCTGCAGCCCACACCTGAAATTCTATTCACATGTATTTCTCTTTATTTTATGTCAACCATTTGTTTTCCACACCTGTATTTACTATCACGCTGACTTGATGAAGTGGAGAAAACACATTTTCAATATGCAATCACAGAAAGAGATTGACTGGTACCAACTCAATTAGTTAAAAAGTCTCTCTGTCTTTTTCTATCCTTAAGATTGCAAAATGTAACATTTATATGGGATATTTAGAGGGAATCATCCACATAAAGGCATGGGGAATTTGTAGTTCTAAGGCAGGGCTGATCTCCTCCTATGTCAGCTGTTAACTATTGAAATGATTTTCTACTGGTTGGTGAAAAGCTCTTGCCTCCAGTCCCTGAGGGCCACTTATGCAATATGTTCACTGTGACTCCTTCCTAGAGATTCTGAGGACCTCGCCTAAATCCAGGGGGAATTTCTGGCACAACAAAAGGTATCCAGGATCCTGCTCTCGTATCTGTTCTGAGTAGTTTATGTTTTTTTCCATATATTTGTTAAATATGTTAAACATACATCCCTGGTGTAAGAGATACTGTTCTACTAGGAGACAAATTCTACATTACTGTTGGTCATATGATCTATTATCTGTGTATTATGCCTTAAAATATAAAAATGAGAATAAAACAAAAGTTGGTAAATAAACCCAGAAACACATTATTTGCAGATTCAGTGCTCTTTGTATAGTGAAATATATGAGGTAAAGTATGCAAAAGGCTGAATGAAATGTCTAAGTCAGAGACAAAGATGCTTGTGTCCTTCCATCTTTCCCAATGAAGTCTTGAGTTCAGAGAGCAAATAAGGTGGTGTGAAGTGCATAGAGAGTTATTTAGCCTAACTGTTTGCAAAAGCCTAAACCACAGACAGGCAAAAATGCTGTCCACCACTTTGACACAGGGGATTCTTTCACATCCATACTGGGGCAATTCACCCTAGGAGTTGTCATTTCAAATTTCTTAAAACCCAGATCAAGAAATAATGATCAGGGACTCTGAGCTTCCACTGCACGGGGCACTGGTTCTATCCCTGGTTGGGGAACTAGAATCCTGCATGCCGTGTGGTATAGCCAAAAAAAAAACCAAACAAATAATGATCATTACATGGAATTCTTTAGTCATCTGTCCCAGACATCCAAAGTAGAACCTATGAGTCAGGAGACAAGGATTTTAGACAGAGTGAAAAGGAAGGGATACTGTAGTAGGATTCTGATCCCTCCAATTACTACTTGTGAGACTCTGAAAATAACTTCCTTGATAAAATGTGAATGGTAATACTAGTTCAAAGAATTGTTTGTGAAGATTGACTATGATAACGTATGTAACAAACATCAAGTTTAGTGCTTGGCATATTTTGAGAACTCAAAAGGTGATATTATTTTTCTTATGTATGCTATTAATGATTATATACAATGTTAGTTTCCTTACCATTGGAAGATTTCCATATTTTCTCCTTCTCTTATTTATGATTAAAAGTGCCAAGAGCAGAAAAATATCAAGAAAAACGAAGATGGAAAAAAGAAACTGTTAGAGAGTAAAGGGGCTGTTTATTTATTAATTTGGAGATAGTGGTATACATATGAATTATCTGCCAAAGTAACTTCCTATCTTTTCCCATCAGTGATTTCCATAAGTGAGTTTAGTCAGTGATCTCTCCATGCCCTCTCCTTGCCTCTTTCTCCTTACTTTTGGTACTTCTTCCCACATCAACACCAAGAAATATTCAAAATATTATTTAGGATCTTTTCTATTCTTGAAAGTTTTTGGTAGAAACATATGTAAGCCCTAAAAAACATCCTAAGGTGCAGCAATTATTGGCTCAGCTGCATGTTTTTCATCTTTGCCAGTTTTCAGTCTGTATCTCAAAAAAGTTAGGTTCTGGGGAAAAAATGTCCCTGTAACCCAAAGCGATTCCATTGCTTCAATAGCTAGAATTCTCTTTGGCCTGACGTTACACCCTAGTTTCCACCAGGCCAAAACTGTACAGTAATGTAATTAAAACCACTCATTTCTGATTGGTAATATCTCACACAATTAAAAAAATTGTTTTATGTACAACTGAATTTTATTTAAAGAAATTAAGATTTTGTATGCTTATTTTCATCCTGAGTAAACTTCCCAAATAATACATTTTTAGGAACATCATATATGTTAGTGAGTGTTCCATGTGCACTTAGAAGAATATGGATTCTGCTACTTTTGATAAGTGCCTTTTAAAATACATCTAAAAATTTTTTTCTGAGCTCTTACTTTTTCTGTGTATTCATAACAGCAATGTTTCTTCAGTTCTATCTATCATTTTAGTGCATTATAAAATATACCCTTTTTAAATGGGATCTAATGAGTATCAAATTTATTAGATTCAATTAATTGTCCTTTATTGTAGAGAAAAAACCTAGTCTATTAAATTCATTATTAGATGGCTTAGTCTGTGAATTCCTATTATTTGTTTTTCATTCTTGTTCTTAACTGTGATTTGTCTTTTAACGATTTCCTTTTTGTGTTCTAATATTTAAGTATAAAAGATATGCCACCTTCACAAAATGAGTTGATTACATCTTTTATGCTTCAGAATAGCTTATATGAAATGATAATTAGCTATTTCATAAAAGTTGTAAATAACTCTTCTATGAAATTATTTGGTTCCAGAAACTGTATGGATATATTTCCTTGCTAATTTAAAAATATTCACCGAGGTTGTTGGTCTGCTCAGTATTTTATTATGTAATGAGTCAACTGTGTTCATTCATATATTTTATAATAATCTACTTCAAGTGGATAATCAGATTTGTTGTATGATTATAGCTATATTCCTTGTATTTTTAACTACTTAGCACTTAAAAATCCAACTATGTTCATTTCCTGTTTTTAGTTCTTTTTTAAATTAAAATTTCTAGGACGAATGATATTTATTTATTATATTTCTCAAAGAACTATCTTTAAACTTTTGATCAGTTCTTAAGCTTTCCTGGTTTTAGTTCACTGATATTTGCTTTTATCTCTTCCTTGTGTTGGTTTTATTTTTCCAGCTGTCTAAACTGAATGCTTAGATCAATATATTTAATTTTTTCTAACTTAATGATAACATATTTAATTCTAGGATTTTAACTTATAGATATTTTGCGGGTATAGCCTATAATTTTTAGTCCCTAGGATTTAGAAATAGATATCTGCTATAGTGTTTGCCTATTTATCTTCAAAGGGAAGTTGGCCTGCCTTCTAAGTAACTATATTCCCTGCTATGCACAGTTAATGTTCCAAGGAGTAACCATTGGACCGATGTGAGACAATCCCTAGACTGGACAAAAAGAACTGGACCAATTTTACATATATATGTGAATTTTATATATATATATATATATATATATATATATATACATACACACACACACATACTATACATATATTTATAAATTTATATGTGTATATATTCATGATACATATACACATACATATATACCCTATATATGCTTACATGTTCTGTTATGCATATATGTTTGTTATATTAATGTTATGCATCTAAATTAGCATATAGGAAATATTCTATATGTTATTTTAAAATTGTCTGTAATCAGATTTTGTATTTCTTATTAAACTTGTGTTTTACAGATTCCAAGGGGCTAAAGTTTAAATACTGACACTTGGTTATTCATTTCTAATGTTAAAAGATTATGGTAGGGCTTCCCTGGTGGTACAATGGTTAGGAATCTGCCTGCCAATGCAGGAGACATGGATTCTAGCCCTGATCCAGGAAGATCACACATGCTGCTGAGCAACTAAGCCCGTGAGCCACAACTACTGAGCCTGCGCTCTAGAGCCCGCGAGTCACAACTACTGAGCCCATGTGGCACAACTACTGAAGCCTGCATGCCTAGAGCCCATGCTCCACAACAAAAGAAGCCACCGCAATGAGAAGCCCGCACACTGCAACAAAGAGTAGCCCCTGCTCGCCACAACTAGAGAAAGCTGGCACGCAGCAACGAAGACCCAATGCAGACAAAAATAAATAAATAAAATATATTTTAAAAAAAAGATTATGGTAAAAGAATTGGTCTATATAATAGTATATTTCAGAATTTATTTTTTAAATTTATTTTTTGTTCTTTTTCTGACCCTCAAGGCTCTTTAAAATTAGTCTATATTTTGTATAGTATAATTATAACATATATACTAATCATACTTAATAAACATACTATTACTGCTTATTTTTTCTCTGTGTTATAGATTAAGACTGCTTTATAGTGTTCCACTAATAATGCATTTCTATCATGTTCCTTTGATATTTTCAGTTGTTTCAGTTTTATACATTCCATATTACACTAACAGATATTCAAAATTAATAATATTCATTATGAACCACAGAGTTTATTAATATAGAATGATGATAGTATTTTCTTGTCTTCATAATTTTTGCATTGCTTTTAAATATTAATTCTTCTATCCCTAGTATTTTATATACTTGTTTATGTTTTTCTTGTTTAAACAATCATTGTCACTTTGTTTTAGATTTATGTCTTGTAAACCAAAATCGTGAACTGGTTTAATAATAGTGCCTACCTCATAATCTTATAAAGATTGAGAAAATGTATATTAACTTTTTAATGCACATGCAGTGCATGGTATGCATGCAAAAGACCTATCTTATGTACATTATTAAAAATTATTATGATGATCATTATCAACATATTTTATTCATTCTTGCTGTTACTTTTGTTTCTGTGATTGGTCATATGACCTATACTTTCTTTTCGTTTACATCTTCTAATGATTTATAATTTAGTTTTCTTGGTTATATATATTTTATATTGCATAAAAAATATTTTGTTATATTTCATTGCTTATATTTTAACAAGCATTTTTCCAATTTTAGATATTAATAATGTCTTTTCACTTCACTTTAAGTAAAATTAAGCACTTAACATGCTTTTGCCAATTATTAACTCACATCCTTCCCTTTGTTAATACATGAGAATTTTAAACCTATTATGGTTTATACAATCAACATTGAATTATACATACATTCTTTTCCATGAATAATATTTTTTTACATATGCATTGTGTTTGAACAACACAATCATTCACATTTAACTACATGTTTAACTGTTTTAATATTTTATTAGTCTGCCTTCACAGTAATAGCAAATATTTCCAATATCTCAGTGTTATGGATTGAATGTTTGCATCCCCAAATTCATATGTCGAAATTCTAACCCCCAATGTGAAGGAATTAGGAGGTGGTGTCTTTGGGAGGTAATCAGGACATGAGGGTGGGGCCCTCTTAAATGGGATTACTGTCCTTATAAAAAGAGATATGAGAGAGCTTCCCCTCTCCCTCTCCCTCTCCCTCTGTACCCTTCCCCTCCCCGCTTCTTCTCTCTCTGTCTCTCTCTCACTCTCTTGCTCTCTCTTCTGCCCCCAACCATGTGAGGATACAATGAAACTGGAAACTGGAAAGAGGGATCTCACCAGAAGCCATAGCTACTGGCTTCTTGAACTTGGACTCCCCAGCTTCCAGAACTGTGAGAAATGTTTCTAACAATCTCTGGTAACTTGTTATACCAGCCTGAACTAACTAAGACACTCAGTTTCTTACAACAGTGAACATTTATTTCTTGCTCATGTCATGTGAGGGTTATTGTTTGGCTGTGGCTGTGCTGAGTTGTCATGGCTTGCCTGTACTTATTAAGGCTCATTCCAATGTGTCTTCTCAACTGGGACCCAGGCTAAAGGAGTAGGCACCATCAGGTACATACTTTTCACATGGTGAAGAATAATAGTAAAAAGACAGAGTCAAACTATGCACGTGCATGTAAAACTTCTGCTTGGATGATGGTGTATAAGGTGAAGTCATTTTTCATTGGCCAGCAGCAGTCACATGGCCAAATTAAAGGGTAATGGAAAAATATACTCCTTCTACAGGAAAGCATGGCATGGGCAGAGAGGGAATGATAATCATGAATAAATACAATCAATCATAATTGTCTAGCATAAAACTCTTCTGCCAAAACTTCCTCTGCATGTGTGTGTGTGTGTGTGTGTGTGTGTGTGTGTGTGTGTGTATCTTTGCTAAAGTACATCAGCCACTTGCATTTTTAAGAAGCATATACATAAGTAATATATTTTTTCACCTTTGCATCTTTGTGCTTTTAGAATATTTTTTGGTTATTTTTCCCTTAAGTAGGTATGAACCCTTTGGGGCACTAAAATATTCCCCTTGAAACTGACTTGATGAGTCTTTAGATCCAGGGAAAATAAAAATAGATGGAAAAGGGGAAAAATAACATAAGAAATACTGATATTTAAAAGAGAAAAGGAAAAGAAACATCCTTAAAATACTAAACAAAAACAGAGTAACAGATTGAAAACTGGTAGAGTACAGATAAAGGATTTCAGTGAACGTTTCAAAATGCTAACATAGTCAAATGCTGTTAAGAGATCACATAGGATAATGAGAAGAAAGAATCCATTATAGTTAATAAGGATGCCATTATTTTCTCGATGAGAGCACTTTCAAGAGAGTGATAGAAAAGATGTTATTCTACAGTGGATAGATGTATAAATGAGAAGAGAGGGAAGACAAGCAGGTGCAGACAATCTTTCTTAGCCCACTACTGTTTTCTAGGAGCACAGCACTTAGGTAAAGTTTAATTTTCTCCTACACAACTCAGTCAGCAAAACAATATTCTGGCAGACTCTTATTTTACAGAAGAAGAAAAGGAAGCTCAAAAAGTTACTAATTTATCCAATGACACACAGGTTGGATTCAAATCCAGGTAAAACTAATTCCAAAGGCAATCTTTTCCTTAAACTTTCCTTATTTTCCTTATTTAAAACTTTCCTTGTTTCCCTTACTTAAAAAAGAACTCAAATTCCTCACCTAGACATAAACCAACTATGATTAGATGGCATTATTTACATCCTTCCAAGTCTAGCTCATCTGTAATTCCCATATTTAAATTCAACTCCATCAAGAATAATATTTTTTAATCATCCAATATAACTTTGCAAGTTATTTATTTAGGTATTTGTTTATTGTGAATGACATTCTCACATTTAGATCAGAAGTCTAACATACTAGGTTTAGGTCATTTTGAGGAACAAAAGGTCATTATAATGCTGATGCCTTAGACTATATTGTTTTTCTTTCACTTTTATTGCCTTCTAGTGACTGGCTGCAGCTTTTGAAAATTAGATGGGAAAATTAGCAGTTATTTGTGTTGAACTTCCTACAATGTAATTGCTCTTGGGCATTTCAAAAATTAATTATTTTAAATAAAGTTATTGTTTGTTGAGCATTGCTAAGAAATAGTCTTTTTGTGTTTGTTATTTTATAAAAAAATTTGTGATAAAGCAGAATATGCATTTGGACATGTTTGATAAAAATTTTTCTTAAGCATTAAATGTACCTACATGCTTTAATAAAGCAAAGGCTATGGGTAAATTAATCCCACTCTAGGAAAAACATATTTTCTGCCATCTATACCTTTATTCTATTTTAATCACAACCAGAAATCTTCCTGTGGTAACTTACATGTAGCCACTATTGATTAAATCATTGAGTTATGGTTATTTGACATTCCTTTATTTCAGTTGTGTAATTTTTAAATGTTTATTGCATTATTCTGTTATTGTTGAATAATTTTAACTAGATCTTGTCTAGTTTACATTAATCAAGCTCTGGTACTGTGTAGAAATAAAAATTTTTAAATAACTTGAAAATATATTAATGCATTGCTTATGATGATGCTTAATAGAAACTACATTCATCAATCAAATCATTCCAATCTTATGACATTTACTTTTGAAAACAGTAAAGCAGCAAATAGAGTTTTTAAGAAACACACAGTGATTTTTTTTTCTGGACGATAAAAATAATTTAAATATTATTGTGAAGTTATAAACAATGGTTAATACTACATATAACAGAATGAATTAATATCCATATTTCAATTATACTATCATATATCTTTTAGCTAGTGTGGACAAAATTTTAAGCAATGAAACCATCTACTTGTAAATAACTTGAAAATGTAAGACTTGTCAAATGCCACTTAAATCAGTCAGAAGAAATAGTAACTACAATGACATTTAGTCTAACAATCAACAAAAACAAAAAATATTTAATAAGCTGCCACACTTGGAAGTTGATTTTGGACAATTTTTAAGTAATTAATATTTGTTCATTAACACTATCTAATAAACCATAATCATGAAATTTCAAGTACAAGAGCAGATAATTATTACTGTATTCAACACCACATTATTAATGTAACCTAAAGCTCATCGATACTTTTTTGAAAATGATTTTTTAAAAATGTACTTTTAAATTATATATTTGAAATTATCAACACATTGGTATTAGAAACATGATAATATGTTTAACTTACATTTGTAACAAATAAATCTATTTAGAATCAGATAGTCTGATCCACAGTCATAAAATTAATTTTTCCTGGCCAAAGAACTGGTGGCACAATCTTTTCTTATTCATACTTGTCCAGCCCCTACAACTGTGGGACTACTATCCCAGTTAGAATTAAACTTATGAAAGATTTGATAATGAAACAATTTTTAAAAATCAAAGTATGAGCTGTTCTGCTTATTATATAATGATTTCTCCTTAAGAAGGAATCATTTCCTACATAGAAGATTTTCTGGGAATTGGGGTATGTCCTACTTACTAAGATTTGATTGAAAATAAAAAGGCTCAGAATAATCAATAAGGAATATATCTAATTTATATTACATGAATTGCTCTAAAATTTTATTTTTCAGTAAAGAATATGTTTTATAAATATGTCTGTAAATATAGGTGAACTTCATTTTGTAATGTTTACTAGCATTCTGTAACGTGTATACCATTATTTATATCTTCCCTTATTGCCAGTCATTAAGGATTTCTATTTTAAAGTATTAAATGCAGTATTTAATAAATATATTCACTTTCATAGCTTTGTGAACATATAAGAGTATTTGTGTAGGTTACATTCGTAGAAGTGGTTTGCCAGATCATGAAGAATGCACTTATATTTTGATACTATTAAATTGCCCTCCAAAAATAGATTCTACCAATTTATAATCTGTTGTACATTAGTTTCCTTTTTTTCATAGGAAAAAGATTCTGACAGAGGTTGTTTGCAGATGGGTCACTCGGTGACACTCTTAGGAACAAATCCTATAAGAGGGTGATGGAAGCAGGATTGGGCAGAGGAAGAATTTGAATACATATGCTTTTGCAACAAACACTTTAGACGATCCCACAGGGAATTCTGAATCTGGATTGGCCATTCATGAGCTGTCTCCAATTGTTTCAAAAGAACTAGGCTTTTGTAATCCTCATGTTTACTAGTCACGGGAAACAAGGTGCCCTCAGGTAGGGACATAACTTTGGGTAAAGCAGCCATCTTGGCTAAAGGCATTTTCTGGGAAATGAGTCAGACGTGAACTCTCATCTGACACCACTCCTGACAGTTGGGTATTGAGTGCTTTTGTCCTGGAAGGTAGCATCTGGGTGATGCATGACAGTATACACTACAATTTACCCTTTGTACCTCTCAGACCCACTTATTTACATAATAAATACACTACACCTAGCATCAGCTTCTCCAGAATTCTGGTTGGCCTCTTTTCTTGAGAAAACTTACAAGAAAAAGATTGCTAAGACAAACTGAATTTAGCATTTCTGCTAATCTAGGTGCCTTACCTGGTAGGGTGACCTAGCTCCTCCTCTCTAAAGAGTCTGATTCCCTGGTCATGGTGTCCTTTTCAGATCATGGCTGCACGCTTGTCCATTTACTGTTGATTTGGGGCAGGGTAGTACCTCCTAGATAGCAAACTTATTCTTTCCTGCCTTTCTTGTATAAGAGTGGCTGCTCTTTCCCTCTGATAGGGTCAATTAACCTTGCCAGGATGATGGTGTCTTGCCTTGCCTATCAGTCTCTTGGCACAATAAGCCTGAAGTTACCACACTGCAGCCACCAATTAAAGGCATTCAGAGCCACCAGCAAATGGGACTGCAGTGTGTCAGTGGTCATTTCAGTTTACACCCACATACTGAGATGTCCTGTGACAAAATTGGGACTTGTTTCTCCATTGTTAGCCAGATATACCCCCATACTGCCCACCCATAGGTATGAATTGAGGAAGTGGTGCTAGCGTAATAATGGTAGGTGACAGGGCATCTGAGCTGGTTGTTTGTACATCTTACTAGTACCCTTCTGCCCTGATCATGACAATACAGATATTATGTCCATCTAACCATGGATTGCTGCTGGCTCCTCCTTAACTTGTGATGTGTCTGAGAAAATACAGCTCATGATCAGAGGTTCTGGTTACATGGTTATGTGACATCTCATACCTTTCAGCGTACAGTAGCATGCCACAGCTGTTTCTCAAATGATATACTGATACAGTTCTCTGCTGCAAATGACATGGGCTGTACTCCACAAGTCAAGAGTCTACATTGTAGTTCTCCTATTGGACCTTGTCATAGGCCCCACATCATGTCTTTTCCCAATTAAGAACCTCTAGGTTCTTAATTTGTATGGCTCAAGCTACAGAAAAGATTACACAATAGCCCAGAACTCCTGAAGGGTCCTTCACTCCTCTGACTCACTGGACATCAGTACTCTTCCATCTCATTCACTGAAAGGATTGGAGCAGTAATCTCAAATGGAGAATATGCTTCCTCCAGAACTCAAAGAGGTCTTTCAGGTTCTGGGAGGTACAAGATGTAACAATTTGTCTTCTAATTTGAAATTGATATTCTAGCATGCCCCAGACCACTGGCCTCCTAAAAACTTCAGTGGTGTTGCAAGCCTGTCATAAGGTTATCTTCTGTCATCTGGAACACTTGTATCTTACCAAGGACTCTAATGTACTTGTCAGCTCTTGCTCATATGTTCTGATTTACAGGATGCCATTGATATATTAGACCAATGTGATGCCTACCTGGTCCATGCTCATTTGTCAAATATGATAGAAAAGTTAACTCTAGGACAGATGGTTGTTTATCTCTTGTGAATACAAAGTGCCTCTGCTCTGATCTTGCTTCCTATTAGAGATAAATAAGGTATTTACTAGATGAGTGGCTGTCTACCATGGACCTGAGGCCATTTTACATGCTAAGCAAAGATACGACTGGTAAACAATTATAGTTGAGGTTATTACTTGTTTAAATTTGTGGTAGTACACTACACTCATACTCAAGGATTCATCTAGTTTTTGTATAAGCTGGATTTTGGTGAATTAAACTGGAAAAGATGAGAATCACCACACCACATCCTTTGCAGTTTGAGGGTGACACTCATCTCTGTATTACCCTGAGGTATTTTTTTTGTACACTAATTTGGCTGGGGAAATTTCAGGTCCTCTATTTGGCTCTCCCCACTGTAACTCTTACCCAATAGGAATGGAGAAGACTCTTCCAATGTGAGGGTTCTGCTAAATATCAAGTAAGTCCACTTCAAAGATTAGGTGAAGTGACCACTTAGTATCAACTAAGTCCACTTCAAAGACTAGGTGAAGTGACCACTTGGGGGTATTCTGTGGACTTCGAGGACCCAAAGGGAGTCAGATCTGGGCCAGGACTCCATTTATTAGTGGCCTCCATACCACCTCACCTTAGAAAGAATAAGAGATGGGAGCATACTGATGCTTTGAGTTGTCAGGTATCTGTGTCAACTCAGACCAAGGGTCCCATAGTCCTTGAAACATCTGGGTATTATCCTTTCCCCAGTACACAATGACCTGAGTAAACTTCTATAGATCCCTGAAGAGAGGAATTACTGTCTGACCTTGTAGTGTAGTTGCAGGGTTCCTCTTCCTTTGAAACAGCCTCTCCCTTCAGCCATTGGGATGCAGGTCCGAAGACAGACTTAGATTCAGAGATTAGACCAGAGATTGTGACTTTTTATGGGGAAAGCTGCCCTCAGTCTCTTCAATGACTTTTGAAATTTATAGATTGAACAAATCTTTGTTTGGCTGTCATCTATCTTACCTTTTGAAATTAACAGAAGTTAATCATAAGGATGATTTAATATATATGGTTTCATAGTATATTTTGAAATCTGATATTTTGTGGTTTTAGTAAATATTTTCTCTTCATAATGAACATTAAATTTCTCCAAAAAATTTAGAGAAATTAATTTGCCTTTAATTGAATATAAATTGAAAAGAAGTAACATTTTAGAAGTTTTTACAGTTAAAGTTTTATGGTTTTCTTTATACAAATATTTCTCTCTCTCTCTCTCTCTCTCTCTCTCTCTCTCTCTCTATCTTCCCAGACAATTTATAATATAATTGTTTTAGTGAATGGTGTTACTTTCTTTGCTTATTAAAGATTATTAAGAGAACTACTGAATTTCAAAGACATATATGGTTACCTTTCTAAATCATTTTGATCCTAATAATTTAAAATTTTATTTTCCTTTCTAAAAATTATTGTTATCATCTCAATGTAAGTTTCGTTTCCCTCATTGTTGACATTTATAGCTCTTTTTTTCTCTTATTGCATTGGATAGAACTGCCAATACCACATTGCCTTTTATTTGATTGAAGGAAATTATATCATGGTTATTTTAAATGGTACTCTTTCTAGTATTTCACCAATAAGGATGATTGGTGTTTTGAGGAAATATGTCTTATTAGTAAATGCAATTTCTTCTGTTTCACCTTTCCTAAGTAACAGATTTTATTAATTTGAGGAGTTTAATTTTATCTAATGCTTTTTAAGCAAGATTACTGTTTCTATTCAATTTCTTCGACCAGCTAACATGCTAGATTGAACTAACATTTTTCTAATGTTGAACCATCTTTGGATTTCTGGAACAAGCTGAGGTTGGCAATGAGTTACTCTTTAAATACACATTTAACATTTAAGAATGGCAAATCCACACATATCTGTAAATAAAATTTGTCTATATTTACATTTTAAATTTCATCATTGCTTGGTTTTGGTATGAGAGTTATCCTAACCTCATAAATGATTTAGGAAATAATCCATCATTTTCAGTGTTCTGCACATTTTATCAAGTATAGATATTGTTTGCTTTTGATAACTTTGTAGCTCTCAGAAGTCAGAGTCTAGACCTGGTAACCTTTTTATTTTTGATATTAATTCTTAAATATCTTAAAATGTTCCTATAAGTTAATTGTCTATTCTACTTCAGTTACTCTTGATTATGTCTTGTTATATACACTTTTTTACTCTACCATTCAGAGTATTTCATGGTAGCCATTATCACAAAATACAACCTTCTGAGTCTTTTATCAACACTTTATCAGGGTATACAACTGAGTTCAGATAATCTTAGTGACTTGCTGGAAATCTACACATTTGTAGATTATGCTAGAACTGCATTTCAAATCTCATTCTTTCAAGCAATCAGTTGTTCAATTCTGGTAGGCTCTTAACATTTTGTGGGAGTAACACTGTAAGGGTAGCTGGGTGACTTCTGTTATTGACTCTGCAGCTATCAAGTAAGCCACTCAGTTGTTATGGGTTTATTTCCTCATATGTATGACTAGGTACATTTTGAAAGTCCTTTCAGTCTAGGACTATTGATTATATTTCTAATATAAAATATTATTTCAAAATATATAAAATTTTCAATCTAATGTGAGAAGGTATTTTATAGTGGGAGAAAAACCTTCAGAATAATGATACAGTTTCTCAAGATATAAAAACTTGTAAGAAAACATCTGCTACATTGCAAAAGAAAACTGGGAAACAGTATTATAAATCCTGATTACAGTTTAATATCCTCATCTAAAAGTAGCAGAGTAAAATACAGAAAACTGGTTAATTTTTAACTCATTCAAATTAATAGATATTTAGAATATTATTTTAGAGATATTAACAAATATATGTGAATAAAAGATGTATTTTGGTGAAAGTACTTAATTACCAGATGTTATCAATAGACTCATTATTCACAGTATCATAGATTTGCCTAAAATAATTTGTGGTAATTGAGGACTTTTTTCTCAAAGTAGTATAAAATTAGATATAATATCATACTGAGGTATGTTCACTTAATTAACTTTTTCAACCTTCTTTAATGTTTTCATTGTTTTGTCTGTTCATTATAATTTAAAGAATATATTCTAATTTATATGGCTATGCAAATGCCTATAAAATACTAGCACTGAAGCAAATTATGTGACATGGGAATTTATGTAGCCTTCCCTGAAGAAAATATTACTACATAAAACAAAAGTAAATTTGCATGTTTTGCTCTTTAAATCCACTCATGAGCTAATAAAAAAACAATTCAATATATAATTTATAATAAATGTATATAGGAAAGCCAGCATGAAAATAAAACATTCATTTTTAAGAGTCTATCCTACAGAATATATTAACCTATTATAGAAAATGTTTACACTTGCATGACTTGTAGAACTTAATTTTATATACGTATTACATTGTTAATTTAAAGATTTATTATTTTCAAATACAAGGGGAATTATAAGGTCATTTCCAAGAAAATTCTGCTGTGAAACAGATTATTCACATTGTATTTTCTATTTTTTTCATGTTTGTTATTTTCATCTTTTTTTGCTTGTAGACTTTCTCAGAATCTAATTCATGTCAGAAAGTTAATTTAATGGCTTGCTGGAAGTTCAGAGTCCAGTTCTCCAAGTAAGCATTATATTAGTATTGATATGGAAAACCCTATCAGTTACATCATAAACATAAGTTATTTTTTCATCTTGGGAGTAGAAATATGTTCCTTTCTCCATTATTGGAAATTGTAGGGTAAATGGGTACAATGAATGATCCTTTGGTGTCCTTAGTGTTAAAGCAATAATCTTAGTATTAAAACAATGGTTCTGAAGTCTTTGCAAATACACTTATATCTATAATTCTGGAAAGTGAAAAATATAGGAAAATATATGAATAAATTACCAGATCACATGAATAGCAGAAAAACAATAAATCAGCTTTGAAGAAAAAATAAAAAGGAAAAAACAGTAGAGAGAAAGACAAACCCTTAATTGTACTTATTGGATTGGACTTGACGACAGAAAAACTTGCTCTTCCTGCAAATTGGGAATGTGTTTTGAATGTATATGTATTATCAGGGAAAAATACAGCTGTGTGTATCATAACTACAAATATTCTTATTCACCTCTTCATGTGTAGTATAGATATAGCTAACTGTATAGGACTTTTGTCCTTTTCAAGTCCTTGACACCATTCTGACCAAGGATAGTGAGGTAATATCTGGACAGTGTGTGTTACCTTATGGACTCTATAGTTATGCTTGTTATACCTATAAAAGGATGACACTGCTACCATTCTCCAGAGCAAATGATGTATGTAAGCGTGAAAGGTCTGAAAATTAACTATTTACCCTCTCCCCCACTAAGTTAAGTGTATTAATTTTCTATTGTTGTTATAACATATTAGCAAAGACTTAGTAGCATAAAACAACACATTTATTAACCTACAGTGGTGGAGGTCAGAAGTCTGAAATGGCTAAAACCCAGGTGTCAGCATGGTTGTGCTCCTTTCTGAAGACTCTAAGGGATAATCTATTTTCTGGTCTTTTTCAGCTTCCAGAGGCCTCCCACACTCCTTTGCTTGTGGTCCCTTCCTCCATCTTCAAAGCCAGCAGCATCTCTAAATCTCTTTGGATGTAATGTCCTGCCTCTCTCTTCCACATTTAAAACACCCTTGGGATGATATCAGGTTTACCTGTAAGATCCAGGATAATCTCTTTATCTTAAAGTGTGCTAATTCACAACACTAATTCCATCTACAACCTTAATTCCCCTTGCCATGTAACTAAACATATTCAGAGATTTTAGGGATTAGGACATGGGCATCATTGGAGGGGGTCCAGTATTCTACCTACCACATCATGTTATAATGCCTTGTCATATTATTATATTAAAAATACCTTTAGAGTCAGCCAAGGGATTATTGAGTCCACCTGCTATAAAATAATAAAAGAAATATATGAGAAGAAACACTAGGCTGGGAGTCAGAAGGTAAAAATTATAATTCTAATTCTGCCCTTAAGATATACATTGCGTTCACAAAGTCACATTGATATCTGTGAGACTAAATTTCCAAATATGGATTGGGTAACCTCCAAATTCTCATTAAACACTATAATAAAATTGATGGTTATGGGAAAGAAAGAATGTCAAGTCAAACCAGAGGCTTGTAAAATCGAAAGACTAAGTAGATAGTACTAGACCTTGAGAATTATCAGATACAAGACTCCAAAGAGGAACATAGCTGATTTTTTTACTTTCAGAATCAGACAAAGAAGGAAAACAATCCCAAACTCTGTATTGTTTTATCATTTGGGGGGCCATGCAGTGAGAGCTGGATAAACAGCCTTCAGTGCCTACATGGTCCACAGTCTCTGGAGGAAGAAATGTCAGCAGGTTATGCACATGCCCCCGGGAGACTCTGATATCATGGCAGAGAAAAGTTTGGGAATTAAGTGTGTTTTCTAACCCCTCCAAAAAGCAGTGCATAATATGTGAGGAGAAGAAGTGAGGACCCAATCTTCATGGAAATGTCTCTATTTTGGGTACAGAGAGGGTTAAAGCCCAAGCATTCAGACAAGCTCTAGGATAGTTGAGAACTTTGATGACTGAACTGCAAAGCCAGAAACACCTCACATCACAAGGATTTTTAGAGGGGTGAAGTGAATAAGCATTCGGAGGAGGGGGGAGCTTCAGATTTTCATGGAAATTTTTAATCTATCCTTCATAAACATATCATCAAATTTCTCATTATAATTTAATAGAAACTTAATCTCAATATAAGCTTCTTATACTATGTTCTAGCTATTTCTTAGACTTCTTGGATTAAGGAATTAACTATCAAGAAATATTATGTAAACTGACTACCCTTAGAATTTGATAAAAATAGCAAACATGAGTACATTTAAGAGTGCGTGGGTATGAGTGTGTGTGTATATGCATTAAAGTGGTATTTATCATCTCTAGCCTACATAATTAACACCATTGAAACTGAAGATTTATTAGCCTTCTAGTGTAACAAATATTTAACTAAATTTATTCTGAGAAAATTATAAACTTACATACTTGAATTCACGTTAGGGACATCTTACAAATAATGGACTTTTGTTGAGCTAGTGACAGTAGCGATCAAGAATGCCTTTTCTCTGTGAATGAAAGGGATTAGCAAGACCAAAAATGACACAGAGTAATGAGCTGTTTTGAAAGCAGTGGAAATAGAGAATTTGGGAACATATCAGGCTATCCCTGGGCATCCATATGCATCCTAGAATAACTTCATGTCCATAGCTAGGAGTTGAAACCAGGGGTTCAGGCTGCTACTCAAAAAGTCTTAATTCTGAGATTTGCAGACAAGGTAATTCTCTCAAACATACAAACATACTTTCTAAACAACTGTGTTACCATGACTAGAGCTGAAAAATATTTTACTATATTTTCTAATTTCCAGAGAGTATAATAATGCTATAAAAGAAAAAAGGAAGATTCATATTTATTTCCTTCACCTTTCAAAAGTAGTTCAAAAATAAATTATTTTCCAGTATTTCCTCTACCAAATTACATCATATATCCAAAAGGAAATGCACAGAGGCATAAAAGATAAAATAACACCTGTATGCATCAGAACAGACTAATAAAAAAAACATCCTGCATTTCTTGACAAGGAGACGACCTAAGGCTAGAAATAGTTGAGTTGAGTATGATAGAAAAATGAAAAACTGAGGGTACTCAGATGACTCCCTCATAGGGCTATTTTATGGCATGATTTATGGACTGAGGATGGGGTAAGTCCTACTGAGTGTATAGTCAATCACAGCAGCAATAATTCACAACAATGCACTCACTGAGGATCACTCCAGACTGTGCATATACATTTTTAGAATAAAAGCCATACATATTTAAGTCAGCAATTTTCTAATGGGTCAGTTTAATTACTATCTCTTATGCTTAGAATTTATTTATTGTGTACCTGAGAATCACAAAGCCATTTATCAGCATACTGCTTCAATGGTTCCCACATTAATACATAATATTTAATTAACAAGGCTTGTACACAGAGGTTTTTCTATTTGCCACTTAAGCAAGCTTCCTTTAAGTAGATATTTAGCCTAATATTCCTACTACTAGTTTAGAACAGGTTGCTAAAGGGTGACATTTAATCTCTGAATAGACCAATTTTCATCCTATACTGCAAATTTTTACTAAGCATGACTTTAACTTAGTCTTCTAAAAATTGTATTCATAAGACATTGTTGGTGGCTTATCATAAACAGTTATTCATCATCACTGAACATAAAGTTCATTATCAGTTTTGACTAAAAATGTACCCATCATATAATTTTCGTAAGTCAAAGCATATTCTTAATATTTGTACTATATTAAATAGAGACTACTAAAAGGAAAACTATAGGAAAATTGTCAGTAAACTAAAAACTAAAGAGTATTATGTAAACTAGTTGATGCAATTTCAAGTGGTTGTAGATTCCGATATTTTCCTTCCACTAAAAACTGAGAAAGAGGGCTTCCCTGGTGGCGCAGTGGTTGAGAGTCCACCTGCCAATGCAGGGGACGTGGGTTCGTGCCCTGGTCCGGGAAGATTCCACATCCCACATGCTGCGGAGCGGCTAGGCCCGTGAGCCATGGCAAAAAAAAAAAAAAAAAAAAAAAACACCCTAAAAAAAAAACTTCTCCTTTTTTTTTTTTTTGCGGTACGCGGGCCTCTCACTGTTGTGGCCTCTCCCGTTGCGGAGCACAGGCTCCAGATGTGCAGGCTCAGCAGCCATGGCTCACGGGCCTAGCCTCTCCACAGCATGCGGGATCTTCCCGGACCGAGGCACGAACCCGTGTCCCCTGCATTGGCAGGTGGACTCTCAACCACTGCGCCACCAGGGAAGCCCGAAACGTCTACTTTTAATGTAAACTTTTACTCTTTTACTTGGCAACAACGATAAAAATATTCAATTCTCAGTAGTGCATGCTGGACATTTCCTTTAGCACAATTTCAAAGGATTAACTAATTGACACTCTGAAAATTGCTGAATGGTACATACAATAAAATATAAGTAGATATGTTTACTGTATATTTATAATAATGACAAGTTGTTTTTGATTAATAGATGTTAAAGCTACATTATGGTATATCATGCCTTCTGAACAGAAAGTAGCTCACTTTTGCTACATGATTTTCCCTCAAACAAGTGGTAGACATAGAAACAGATGCGAAAGCCAAATTGTCAACATTTGCTTTTCTTCTAAAGAGGAGATGAGATAAAATGAGGAAGGAGTTTGCTGATAAACACTGAGCAAGAAAAGAGTAGCTGCTTGGTTGTTCATAGGAGGTAATGTTCTGGGACACTGAGTGAAAAAACAAGCTGGAATAAGGAGTGCCTTGGCCATCTGTTTGGCTGTCAGAGTAAGACATAATTCAATAAAGCTTTTATACTTAAAATTAAATAAAAATTATGGTCTCTATTTAGCTTTGTTAGTATACTACATGCAAATACACAAACTACCATCAAGCACAATCTAGTGTTTTATTCAGGCAAAGAGGAACATGTGACAATTCTCTGCCTTTTTCTGAATTGTTGGTAGGAATCTGAGTAGACTACAAGCAAAATAGATGGAGTGATCAGACATCTGCATATGAACTGTGGATTTATTCCTCCTGTTTGTCTAGCAAATTGTTATGAGACTTGCATGGATTTCTATAGGTTCCCCCTTCTAAAAACTTTATGGTAGGTAGTAAGCAGGAACTAGATTCCACCCTAGAATGAAAATATCATATGTTCAAAAGTATCTGCATACTTATCCACTTGTTCATTTCAACAAATATTTATTGAGAGGCTGTTGTGTATACAATACTGTTCTAGGAGTTGTGGATATAGCATATTCCAGAAAGACTGACATGGTCAGAAAGTCCGACATGGTCAGAAAGTCCTTGGAGTCACACAAATGCAATAAAGAGAAACCACAGCCAAATAATTAGATCCATCCTGGCTCTGATGATGCAGATGCTGGATTTTACAAACACATGCATTAAAACAGTATTATAAACATGATAAAGAATTAAAAGACAATTCTTTCAGTGATAAAAGGAAAATATGAGTGTAATGGTTGAACAAAAGGGGACTTTTACAAGATTAATGAAAACTATAAAAATGGAATTTCTAGAACTGAGAACTAAAATAATGAAATTTTAAAAATCCTAGATAACCTTCACATCCAACTGCACAGAGCAGTAGAAAGATAATGAATTTGAAAACAGATAAATATAAACTTTCCAATCTGAAGAACAGAGAGAACACAGATTGAAAAAAAATGAACAGAACCACAGGGGCCTGAAGAACAATATCAAATAGTCTAGCAAGTATAAAATTTAAGATCCAGAAGAAAAAGAGAGTGAGAGTAGGGCAGAAAAATATTTCAAGAAATAATGGCTGAAGTTTTTCTGTATTGAATGAAAACAACATAGAGATTCTAGAAGTCCCATAATCCTAAAGAAAATGTGAAGGAAAAAGAAAAAAAAAAAAAGATTTGTTATATCATAAATAAAGAGCAAAAAACAAAGATTTTTAAAAGAAATCTTGAAATAACTCAGAGAATAAATACATGGGAATAAAAATTTAAATAACTTGATTTATTATCAGAAACAATGAAACCAGAATGTAGTAAAAGGATACATTTAATTGTATGAAAGTTAAAACTCCTATATCCAACAAAAATATCATTCAAAATGTGACTGAAATAGAGATATTTTCAGTTAATCAAAGTTGAAACAATTTATCAACAATGGGCCTACTCCACAATAACACTAAAGGAGATTCTTCAGATTAAAACAAATTGTTACAAGGTGGAAACCAGAATCTTCAAGAATAAATTTTTAAAAATAGTAATTTTAAATATAAAGGACTATATTAATCTTTTTTTCTCATAATTTGCTTTAAAAACTTAAATAAAAAATAACACTATAAAATTCAATTGACTATACAGAGAAGAAAGAGATAGATTATCACAAAGAATGAGTATAAGGAAATAAATGACAATGCTGTTATAAGGTTATTATATTTACAAAGTGGGATGCAAGACATGTGAATTGTCAAATATGAAGTGAGAAGTTGGATATGTGGAGTAGGAGGTGAGAAATGTAAGATGTAAAGTGTGAAATGGCACACTACTGACTCTAAAAAACAATAATATATTAGGGATGTCTATTATTATATAGAGAGCTACCACTAAAAATAAATATAATACAATGAAGTATACCTAATTGGTATAAATTAATATTCAGAGGTAATCACTCTGGTTAAAAAAGCATTAGCTAATTTCATGCTACCTTTAAAAAGCAAAATTTAAATATAAAAACACAAATAGGTTGAAAATTTAAAAATGGAAAAATATACTAGACAGACCAGATATAAAAGGGCTGGTGAGACTATATTACTATTAGAAAAAGTAGATTTCAAGACAAGAAGCATTACAAAAGCAACACTAAATGGAGTAATTTATCATAAAGGTATTACAATCTTAATATGTATACCCCTAATAACAGAGCTTCAAAATTCACAAAGCACAAACTGACATATCTAAAGGAAGAAATAGACAATTTAAGAACATAGTTAAAAATTTGAACCTCATTTCACAGTAATTTTAACTGCCTTCTCTCAGATAGAAAAAAAAAACGGACAAAAAAAATCATCGAGTGTAATAAAAATCTGAATAGTATTATCTGAACTCAATGATATCTAGACAATATTATACTCAAGCCAATGATTGAAAATGCGTATTCTATCAGATGTATATGGAAGATTCACCAAGATAGACTATAGTCGCCACAAACATCTCAGTTCTCTGTCTGCCATCAAAATAAATTAGAAAGAAATGCAAAGAAGATACTTAGAAAACCCCTAAGTATTTATAAATTAACTATACTACTAAATAACTCATGAATCAAAAATAAAATCACAGGGGAAATAAAATACTTAAACTAAAAGATAGTGGAAACACAGCTTACCGACATTTGTGGCACACAGCAAATACAGTGTTTAAATTGAAATACAAAGTTTAAAGGACTACATTTTAAAAGAACTGGTTAAAATCAATGATCTCATTTCCCGCATTGAGATGCTAGAAAAAAGAACAACAAATTAAACCCAAATAATGAGAAGAATGGATGCAGTAAAGATTAGAGTAGAAATCAATGTAAGAAAACAAATAATAGATAAGTCTTACAAAGTCAAATGTTCATTCTCTGGAAATCAGAATATGGCTAAAATCGCAACAAAATTAATAAAGAAAAAAGACAAAACATACAAATACTGGGAATGAAAAAGGGGATATCATTACAAATTTTAAAGACTAAAACTGGAATATTTTGAAGAACTTTACTCCATGAAGTATGATAACTGAGATTAAGTGAACATGTTCCTCGAAAAACATAATTGACCAAACTAACTCAAGAGATCAAAAAGAATTTGTTTAATGAAGAAAACTCGAGGTCTAGGTAGTTTCACTGGTAAATTCTATCAAATATTTAAGGCAGGAATATACTATTCTTATACTTACTCTTTAAGAAATTAAATGTGACATGAGTGCTTGCCATTTAATTTTAGAGACTAGCATGACCCTGATACCAAAAATCTCACAGACATTGAAAGAAAACTATAAACAAATATCCTTCATAACATAGATGGAAATATCTTCAACAAAACAATAACAATCTAGTAATATATAAAAAACAGAAATCCATCATGACCAAGTGGGGTTTAGCCTATGAATACAAGTTTAGTTTAGCATTTGAAAATAATCAATGCAATGCAACATAGTAATAGAATAAAAGATAATACCCACTTACAATTTAAAAAACCCTCACCAAATTAAGAATGAAAGGAAATTTTCTCAACTAATAAAGTATATCTATAAAAAAACATATAGCTAATAATTGAATGATTCTTCCCTAAGATTGGGGACAAGCAAAAAATTTACACTTTTACTAAGTCAATCACCATGTTCTGCAGATTCCAGTTCATGAAGTAAAATAAAATAAAACAAAAATGACAAATATAAAAAGGAAAAAGACTGTTCAGCTGTGTTTATCTGAAGTCTACATATTTGCCTTTATAAAACAATTCCTAACAAATCAATCAAAAAATTTAACTATAAGATGTGAATTTAAGAAGATTAGAGGATACAGGCCAATATATAAAGAACTTCCTTTTTCCTTTTATCTAATTCTTATTATATATTTAGAGTTTTCTTATGGTATTTTAAAAAGACAAACATTCTATTTTTATTCATGTATTTGTTACCCTGAGTTCATAAGACATTTATTTATGTTTCCTTTTGCCTATCAGGGTCTTCAGTTTATTAATATCCATGCATTCCTCTCTAACAAGACAAGTACCTTTCTTTGTTCTCATCTGATCTGTTTACCCTCTGTCTATGTAGATATTTTGCTTTAGATTATACTGATATTTTTTAAACATTTTACTGTAGTATAATGTACATACAGAAGGGTTTATATTTCATAAGTGCTGGAAGAATTTTCACAATACCTTAGGTAACAAGTTCTCATCAAGAAACTGAGCACTACCAGCTGCCAAAAGCCACATCTCAGGTTCCCATGCAGTGACTGCAACTGTCTGCAACTCTTTCCTAACTTGTAAAAATTTATATTAGCCTGTTTTTGTTTTTTTTAAATATGAATATTATAATAGGACATATGCTTTTCTGTCTGATTTCTTTGGTTCAAAATTATACTTGTGAGATACACCCATTTTACTTCATGTAGCTGTCAACAACTCATTCTCACTGATGCATAAAATTCTACTGTAGTAATATATGATATTTATTTATCAATTCTATTATTAATGGACATTTGTTTTATTTTTTCCTAGCTTGTGGCTATTATGAATAAATCCTTTATGGACATTTTTATACATGTCTTTGGTTAATATACACTTATTTATCTGGGAATATAACTAGGTATGAATTGCTGGATCTGAACATATGTGTATATTTAGCTTCAGTAGATACTGACAGTTTTCCAATGTGCTACTAATAATAATCTTTCAGCCGTGTATAAGAATTTCAATTACTCCAAATTAGTGCCAAACTTTGGTGGTTTCCATCTGTTTTATTTTAGCCATTCTTGTTGGCTGATATATTTTTAATGTTTTGATCACTGTGTATTTAAAATAATAAATTTAACAAGAGTATTAACTCACAATTATCTTCCATATGTACTTCCTCCTGGGTTCATTTCTGTGTTAGTCTGCTCGGGCTGCCATAACAAAATACATCAGACAGTGGCTTAAGTAACAGAAATTTACTTTCTCGCAGTTCTGGTGGCTGTAAGTCCAAGACGAAGGTGCCATCAGTGTTGATTTCTGGTGTGGCTTCTCTTCCTGGCCAGTAAATGGCTTCTGTTTCTCTGTCCTCACATGACTTGCTTTCTGTGTATGTGCACACAATCTCTTGTGTCTCTTCCTCTTCTTATAAAGACTCCAATCCTCTTGGGTTAGGGTCTGGTCCTAAGGACCTTGTTTAACTGATATTGTTTAACCTTAATTATCTCCCTGAAGGTCCAATTTCCACATATTGTTACTTTGGGAATTAGTGCTTCAACACATGAACTTTGTGGAGGAGAAAACAATTCAGTCCATAACATTTTCCCTTCTTGCTGAAGTACATCTCCCAAGAGATATTTAGGTAAAGCTAGTTCAGTAAGTGTTAAAATTTTATTTTACCCGTATGTTTACATGAAATTTTACCTTGATGAACAATTCTAAATTTTAATAGACTTCACAATTTTATTCCATGGTCTTCTTGCACTTGTTAACATCTGTTTCACTCTTTTTTCCTCCTACTCCATACCTCATATTTGCTATCCTCCTACTCTGTTGTATTTTTTCTTCTGTAATCTTCTAGCATATTATATAATTTACTATGTTATTGTATCCATTGCTTATTTTATTTCTACCTTCTAATGTAGAAACTGGAATAGGGCACAGACCTTTAATGCTCTATTCACTAATGTGTTCCATGCACCTGAGAAGAGTGTCCAACTGACAGTATGTTTTCAATAATTTCTTTTGCTATTCTTGCTTTTTAAATTTTTTATATATTTTTCAGGTATACATGACTTACAATATGATACTAGTTTCAGGTGTACAACATAGTGATTCAAAATCAGGTGAAGCTGAAATCAGCATCGTGGAGTAAGAGGACATGGAGCTCATCTCCTCCTACAAACATATCAAAAATACATCTATATGTGAAACAATTCTCATGGAAAACTAACTGGAAACTGGAAGAAGAACCAAAGCTGTAAGAAAGATAAACACATAATCAGGTAGGAAGGAAAAAAAAGTGATCAGATCAGAACTTGTGTCCCTGTGAGGGGACTCAGAGGAAAAGGGATTACACAGGTAACACTTTCCCTGGGGAGTGAGCAATTCAAGCCACAGATTGGGTGCCCTAGTCCTGGGGTCCTACATGAAGGAGACAAGCCTTCTTGGCTAGTTGGAGGATGGCTGGGACAAACAGAAGTACTGTGGGAAGCCTAAACCCCCCTCATGAGGAAGGCATGTACTGGCTAGCCCCTAAGGCATGACAGAGAGTGGTCTGCTCTAGCAGCTGCTGGGTTTCCCACAACTACCTCTCTGTATGCCCCAGGCTAAATGAGGCTATTATATTTGTTAATATATATGCACCCAATACAGAAGCACCTAAATAAATAAAGCATACTAACAGACATAAAGGGAAAATTTGACAATAATAATAGGTGACTTTAATATCCCACTTACATCAATGAACAAATCATCCAGACAGAAAATAAATAATGTAACAGTGGGCTTAAATGACACAACAGACCAGTTGGACTTAATAGATAGAGGACATTACATCCAAAACCAGTAGAATACACATTCTTTTCAAGTGCACATGGAGCATTCTCTCAGATAGATCACATATTAGGTCACAAAACAAGTCATAACAAATTTAAGAGGACAGACATTTTATCAAGCATTTTTTCTGACCACAAAGTTATGAAACTAGAAATCAATTACAGAAAGAAAAATGGGAAAAGCACTAAACAATATGCTTCATTGGGTCAATGAAGAAATCAGAAAATACAAGATAAATGAAAATGGAAACACAACACTCCAAATCTATGGGATGCAACGAAAGCAGTTCTAAGAGGGAAGTTTATGGCAATACAGACCTTCCTCAAGAAACAAGAAAAATCTCAAATAAACAACCTGAACTACCACCTAAAGGAATTAGAAAAAGAACAAAGGAAGCCTAAAGTCAGCAGAAGGAAGGAAATAATAAACATCAGAGAGGGAATAAATAAAATAGAGATTAAAAAACAATAGAAATGATCAATGAAACCAAGAGCCGTTTTTTTGAAAAGATAAATAAAATTGATAAACATTTAGCCAGGTTCATGAGGAAATAAAGAGAGAGGACCCAAATAAATGAGATAAGAAATGAAAGAGGAGGAATAACAACTAATACCACAGAGATAAAGAAAAGTCATAAAAGAACACTACCACCAGTTATATGCCAACAAATTGGACAACCTAAAAGAAATGGACAACTTTCTAGAAACATACAACATGCTAAGACTGAATCAAGAAGAAAACAAAAACTTCCCAGCAAACAGAAGTCTAGGACTGTATGGCTTCACAGAGGAACCCCAAACATATAGAGAAGAACACCTATCCTTCTCAAAATCCAAAATATTGAAGAGGAGGGAACACACCCAAATTAATTATAAGCCAACATTACCTTGATATCAAAACCAGACAAAGACACTACCAAAAAAGGAAAATTACAGGCTAATATCTTTGATGAATATAGATGTAAAAATCCTCAATAAAATATTAGCAAACCAAATCCAACAACACATAAAAAACATACACCATGATCAAGTTGGAGTCATCCCAGGGTCACAAAGATGTTTCAACATACACAAATCAATCAATGTGATACACCACATAAACAAAAGACAAAACCCACATGATCCTCTCAACAGATGAAGAAAAAGCATTTGATAAAATTCAATATCTATTCATGATAAAAACTCTTGGGTATAGAGGGAACATATCTCAACATAATAAAAGCCATTTATGACAAACCCACAGCCGACATAAACAGTAAAAAGCTGAAAGTCTTCCTGCTAAATTCTGGAGCAAGACAAGGATGCTCACTCTCACCACTTCTATTCAACATTGTATTAGAAGTTCTACCCACAATAATCAGACAAGAAAAAATAAAAGGTATACAAATCAGAAGAGATGAGGTAAAATTATCATTATATGCAGATGACATGATACTCTATATAGGAAACCCTAAATACTCCACACAAAAACTATTATAACTGATAAATGAATTCATCAAAGTTGCAGGGTACAAGATTAATAGATAGTAATCTGTGGCTTTTCTATACACTAACAAATGTTCTCTTTCTATCAGAAAGAGAAAGTAAAACCAAAAAATTTCATTTAAAATCACATCAAAAAGAATAAAACACCTAGAAATAAACTTAATCAAAGAGGTGAAATACCTATGCCCTGAAACCTATAAAATACTGATGAAGGAAACTGAAGGTGATACAAAGAAATGGAAAGATATATTGTGCTTTTAGATAGGAAAAAATTAATATTGTTAAAATGTCCATACTACCCAAAGTAATCTACAGATTTTAATGCAATCCCTAGATAATACCCAAAACATTTTTCACAGAAGTAGAACAAATAATCCTAACATTTACATGGAATCACAAAAGACCCTAAATTGCCAATTTTTAGAAAAAAGAGCAAAGGACTATTATTCCATAAAAATAATGAAATTCTGCCATTTCTATCAACATGGATGGACCTAGAGAATATTATGCTTAGTGAAATAAGCCAAACTGAGAAAGACAAATATTGTATGATATCACTTATATGTGGAATTAAAAAAAATAATACAAGTAAATGTATACCGCTAAACAGATATAGAAAACAAACTAGTGGTTACTAGAGGGAAGAGAGAAGTGGGAGGGGCAAGTTAGGGTTATGGGATTAAGAGAGACAAATTACTATTTATGAAATAGGTAACAAGGATATGTTGTATAGCACAGGGAATTATAACCATTGTCTTCAATGACTTTTAATGTAGCATAATCTGTAAAAATACTGAATCACTATGCTGTACATCTGAAATTAATATAATATTGTAATTCAACTATACTTCACTAAAAAATAAATCAATAAGTATTTTTTTAATGAATTAAAAGAAAATGGACTTATCTGCTAACTTGTCTTTCACTGTGTACTGGAGGGAAAACAGTCAAGTACAGGAAAGTGCAGTTTGTATTTATCAAGGTAAGTTTAGGGAACAGAGGATCACACCTCATGGTAAAAAGTCCTTGTGTGGCAATCTGGAGCTAAGACTTCTTTTTTGCCTAGTATCTGCCTTTCAGTGAACATTGCCTTGTCACCAATCAGAGTAATACATTCTTCCAGGGGTTGCCTAGCTCCTGGATTCAACTGGAAGGCAAGGATCTAACCACCACCCTTTTCCCCTATCATCACCACCACTAACGCTTGTAGATGATGTTAGGCTAAGTCTTCTGTTTAGCATAGAGTGGAGCAAGAAATTATTTGCTGATGAAAATGTAGGCTACCTGTCCCACATTCATGATACATTACAGTTTTTCACTTTATCTGCAGCATCTACTTCCATCCCTACACACACCCATACAGACATAAACAGAACCAGCAACCTTCTTTTACCTCAAATAATTATCTTAGTTTTTATGGCTGAGGAAAGAATCCAAAAGCCCACATTAATTTGCCATTTTCCATAGCAAACTTCCAAATAGCAAAAAAGTGGCCAGAAAAAAATGTGCTTATAGCTTCAAGTTTCTGATGGGAAATAACTGTTACTGAAGAATTCCAGATCAAAGTAAGCCATTCCCCAGATATGTGAAGACATTTAAAAGACTGCAAGTTTAGTATTTATAAAAGCTCAACAAAAAAACATGGAAAGATAAACTTCAGGGAGAAGAAAACTTAATACAAAAGTAGTACTAGAAAAAGCCACATAGAGCAAAGTAACAGAAATATATTTTGGCAAATCACTTGTCATTTTCATAAATCCAAATTTGAGGATGTGTTAAAAATAAGTTAAGCCTAGTATACTAGACAAAAATAACAAGATGAAAAGATAGGCAATTTATAAACCATCCTAACTTACGAGAAAAATAAAGATATTAATTAAATTTAGATTTTATTAAAATATAAGGGCAACCATTAAGATAATATAAAAAATATATATTATTTTAATCACAATTGCAGGAGCAAGCAGATAAAGAAAACTATAAACCCAAAGGAAAATGGGAGAAAAAATAGACACTCAGGTAAAGGTTATAAATTGCAAAATAAGATTTCAGAATTAATTGCCCCAATAAATAAAGAGGAATTAAACTTACTTAATGGGAGAGTTTACCCAATTAAATTTCAAAAGCCAAAATAAGAACAGATAGATGATGATCACAAAAACTTAAGGGAAAATTTGTCAAATCTTCAAAAATGAAAGATTTTTCTAATTTAACCAAAAATTCTTCCTTGAACATATAAATAGACTCCAAAGCTACCTTCTTTATCAAACTCCATTTCTTTCAAAGCATGTATCACTCTGATTTTAGTTATTTGTTTACTTACTTATAGTCTGCTCCCCCTCACTGGAATATAGTCTTCTTATAGGCTTAGTCATTATCTTATTTAACAGTGAGTTCCTGTGATGAAACAGTACCCTGGAAATAACACACAGTTAAAACACAGAATTATTTTTCCCCAAATTATCACAAATGATAATATGCATTAATTAATTGCTTATTAGCACAAATTAAAAAATTCTAAAGAATTAATATGTAGGATATAATTTCTAGATACAATTCACTTATATTGGGAAGCAAACAATTTAGAATTATGGGTGAAACAAGTATTTTGAATATCTTTAAATAAAGTACAGATGAAATATTATACATTAAAATTGAGAGTTACAGTAAACTGATATTTAGAGAAAAATTTCAGACTTAACTACATTTACTTTAAAAAAACAAGGTAATAAAGGAGACAGTATTTAATTCAAAAGTCTGGGATGAAAGAAAATAAAAAGAACAAAATAATAACTTAAAAGGAGGAGAAATTATGAAATAGAAAAAAAATAACCAAAAGTAGAATTTAACAAAACCTAAGGAGGAACTTTGAGGATCTTCATTGCAGGCAGTATGGTGAATTAAGCCTCCTGAACAGCATTACTAAAAAGAAGTAAAATACAGGATAATAAAGTATAAAAATAATCTCCTAGCTATATCACTAAGCAGATAGGAAAGGCATCCCAAGAGGATGAAAACAGAGTGAAATTGTAACACAGGCAAGCTCACAAGCTTCAAAGCTAGTGTTCACTCAGAGCATGTTTACTGAACTCTGGTGCATTTCAGCCTCCATGTTTGTTATATATAAAAATTTTTCTACAAAACTCAATATTTTCTTTCACTTTAAAAAAAAATAAAATGTGAAAATAAATAAAACTAAAAACATATCTGGTAAAAACAATTTCAGAAATATAAGACTATAGAGGAAACTTTAAAACTCAAATAAATCAGTCTCCCAGACTTCAGACTACACTACAAAGCTACACTAATCAAGACAGTATGGGACTGGCACAAAAACAGAAATATAGATCAATGGAACAGGATAGAAAGCCCAGAGATAAACCCACGCACATATGGTCACCTTATTTGTGATAAAGGAGGCAAGAATATACAATGGAGAAAAAACAGCCTCTTCAATAAGTGGTACTGGGAAAACTGGACAGCTACATTTAAAAGAATGAAATTAGAACACTCCCTAACACCATACACAAAAATAAACTCAGAATGGATTAAAGACCTAAATGTAAGGCCAGACACTATAAAACTCTTAGAGGAAAACATAGGCAGAACACTGTATGACATATATCACAGCAAGATCCTTTTTGACCCCCCTCCTAGAGAAAGGAAAATAAGAACAAAAATAAATGGGACCTAATGAAACTTAAAAGCTTTTGAACAGCAAAGGAACACATAAACAAGACAAAAAGACAACCCTCAGATTGGGAGAAAATATTTGAAAATGAAGCAACTGACAAAGGATTAATCTCCAAAATTTACAAGCAGCTCATGTGCTCAATATCAAAAAAACAAACAACCCAATCCAAAAATGGGCAGAAGACCTAAATAGACATTTCTCCAAAGAAGATATATAGATTGCCAACAAACACGTGAAAGAAATGCAAATCAAAACTACAAAGAGGTATCACCTCACACCAGTCAGAATGGCCATCATGAAAAAAATCTACAAACAATAAATGCTGGAGAGGGTGTGGAGAAAAGGGAACCTTCTTGCACTGTTGGTGGGAATGTAAATTGATACAGCCACTATGGAGAACAGTATGGAGGTTCCTTAAGAAACTACAAATAGAACTACCATATGACTCAGCAATCCCACTACTGGGCATATACCCTGAGAAAACCATAATTCAGAAAGAGTCATGTACCACAATGTTCACTGCAGCTCTATTTACAATAGCCAGGATATGGAAGCAATGTAAGTGTCCATCAACAGATGAATGTATAAAGAATATGTGGCACATATATACAATGGAATATTACTCAGCCAAAAAAAAAAGAAACAAAATTGAGTTATTTGTAGTGAGGTGGATGGACCTAGAGTCTATCTTACAGAGTGAAGTAAGTCAGAAAGAGAAAAACACATACTGTGTGCTAACACATATATATGGAATCTAAAGAAAATGGTTATGAAAAACCTAGGGGCAGAACAGGAATAAAGACAGAGATGTAGAGACTGGACTTGAGGACACGGGGAGTGGGAAGGGTAAGCTGGGATTAAGTGAGAGAGTGGCATGGACTTATATATACTACAAAATGTAAAATAGATAGCTGGTGGGAAGCAGCCTCATAGCACAGGGAGATCAGCTTGGTGCTCAGTGACCACCTAGAGGGGCGGGATAGGGAGGGTGGGAAGGAGACACAAGAGGGAGGAGATATGTGGATATATGTATATGTATAGCTAATTCACTTTGTTATAAAGCAGAAACTAACACACCATTGTAAAGCAATTACACACCAATAAAGATGTTAAGAAAAAAGTTCTATGACTGTGGATTTGTCTGTTTCTTTTTGAAGCGATCTCAGTTTTTGATTCATATCTTTTCAAACTCTTCTCTTAGGTATATAAACACTTAAGATTGTTATATCTCCCTTAATCCTTTATTATTATGAAATTAACTTATATAACTGAGATAGTACACTTTTTTCTGAAATCTATTCTCTGTGATATTTATATAGACACTCCTGCTTTACTTTGATTATTGTTTGTATGATTTATCTTTTCCTATTCTTTTACCTTTAACTTAGTCCTGTTTTTATATTGTTTTTGCTTATTTGTTTTTTATTTGTAGATAGCATATAATAAAATATCTGATTTTTAATTAGGATGTTTAGACCATGTATGTTTTATGTGATTGCATTATGATTTGGTTCAATCTACTATCTTTCTATTTGTTTTCTATTTGCTCTATCAATTCTTTGGTCCATTTTTCTTTTTCTTGAAATTTCTTAATGCTCCATTTATCCCCTTTGTTAATGTATTAGTTATAAATTTTGAATTATTTTTAAAATTTTAGTGGTTGACTTATGGTTTATAGTATGTATCTTACACACCAGATCTACCCTTTAGAGATATTATACCACTTCAACAACAGTGTAAGAACCTTACAGTGGTATACTATACCATGGCCTTTGTTCTGTTATTGTCATACATTTTACTTCTACACATGTTATCAACCTAACCCTATGCTGTTACCATATTTGTTTAAATGTCAATTATCTATTTCAATAATTTATGTATTTAAGCAATAAGAAAAAATAATCAATTTACTCACATGGTTACCATTTTCAGTGTTCTTCTTTCCTTTTTGAAGATTCATATTTTCATCTGAAACAACTTTCCTCTGTCTAAAGGATTTCCTTTTATTTCATAATTTGTGTCTTCTGGAGATGACCTCTTTCCACTTTCATAAGTCTTCAAAATTCTTTGTCTTCCTTTCTTTTTTTGAAAGGTATTTTGGCTATAGGACTGTAAATTGACAGGGTTTTTTTTTTTTTTTTTTCTTTCAGTACTTTATCCTGTTGTTCTTGCTGGCATTGTTTCCAATCTGATGGCATTTTTATATTTGTTAATTTATTGCATCTTTGTCTTCTTTTTTCTGACTTCTTTAAGACTTTTCTCTTTATAATTGACTCCAAGGTATTGATCTATTGTCCTTCAAGTTGGTTTCGTGTTTTTTTGTATTTTTAGTTTGATGAGTTTTTTTGCGATGTGTGGGTTTATAGTTTAATCAACTTTGGGAAACTATTGTCTACAATTTCTTCAAATATTTTTTCTTTTGTCCTCTTTCTCATCTTTGAGAACTAAGATTAATTGAATATCTTGAAGTTATCAAACTATTTGTTAATTATTTGCTAATTTTTTAAATTCTTCTCTTCATTTTTGATCTGGGTCATTTCTATTGAGATATGTTCAAATTCACTAATATTTTCTTCTGCAGTATTTAATGTGCCATTAATGTCATCCAGTGAATTTTGCATATCACAAATTATAATTTTTATTTTGTAAAGTTTAATTTGTCTCCTTATCGCTATCTCTCATTTCTCTCTAGCTTTTCCAATACATAAAATATAGCTAGAAAAACATTTGTTTTTCTCTACCAGTTCTAACATTGGTTATATTTGTCAGTTTTGATTGACAGGATTTTAATCTCTCTAGGTGTTGTATTTCTTTGCATGCTGATAAAATTTTTTTGAATACCAGACCTTTTTCATTTCACCTTGTTGTGTATTGGACATTTTTATATTCCTATAATTTTTCTTAAGCTTGTTTTAAGACATGTTGCTTAAACATAGTTTAATCCTCTTACAGTTGCTTTTAATATTTATCTGGAAGGAGCAGAGAAGCATTTAGTTTAAGGATGATTCTTTCAAACTATATAGGCAAAATATTTCTGATTATTTTACCCAGTTCCCCGCAAGACTAGAAAATATCATTATTCATATATTTAGTGTGGATGCTTAGATATTTCAAGTAGGAAAGTAAATATGGTATTTGTTATTTGATTTTGGCTCATAGAGAAATCATAGCATTAATTTTGATGTCATATTTTGCTAAAACGCACTTTGAATGGAAATATAATTGAAATAATATTAGCGGAATTCCCTGGTGGTTCAGTGGTTAAGAATCCGCCTGCCAGTGTGGGGGACATGGGTTCAATCCCTGGTCCGGGAAGATCCCACATGCCATAGAGCAACTAAGCCCCTGAGCCACAACTACTGAGCCTGAGCTCTAGTGTCGGTGAGCCACAACTACTGAAGCCTATGTGCCTAGAGCCTGTGCCCCTCAAAAGAGAAGCCACCATAATGAGAAGCCTGCACACTGCAATGAAGAGTATCCCCTGCTCGCTGCAACTAGAGACAGCCCATGAGCAGCAACAAAGACCCAACACAGCAAAAATAAATAAATACATTTATTTTAAAAAATGAGGACTTGAAATGTTTTTTTTTTTTTTTAAGAAATAATATTAGCAATGGCATTGCATAGAGACGTATGTGATGCTCAGGTAAACCATTTTATTGGCCAATTATATATTATTTCCTTCATCTTAGATCCTTTAAATGAGAACTGGAATATGACATATTATGAACGCATATTTAAATCTTGAAATCTACTGATTACATAATGTTTTTCAAATAAGGCAGTTAGCAAACTTACATGTCAAATGAAGGAAAAGTTAGACAATAAACAACATCAAACAGTTGAAGCAGTTTGCCAAATTTTTGTTTATCTCCTTTATTATATATATTCTGTACATATTTCATCTTTAGGGTTTATAAGCACATTTATCAGTTTTCAAGTTGTTTATATTATTAAATAGATTTTCAAAATTATTCAAACTGCCTGTGTTATTCTAATAGGAAATAGTAATGTGATTATAGATATTTCTCAGTAATTTATTTTGGCTTTGGCATGAGTATCACAGAAACATAGGCTTTGGAGACCAAAACCTAGGTTTAAATTCTAGATTTGCTAATTTTTTGCTCTGTGTCTCTGAGGAAATTAGCATGTATCTTTTTTCCTTAATGAATGTAATTTTAATTTCACAGGTTTGTTGTGAGGACAAAATGAGAGGACTGCAAAGAGCATAGGGTATAGCAGGAGTATTGTAAAATATAATTCCCCTGTCTAAAATTGCTAGCATCAATTTAGCAGCAAGGTTGATGGTCTGAGTTCAGACCTGATATCATTTAACTAAAATTATTACCAATTTAGGTCTGATATATGAGATCAAGATGACTAGTACGTTTCAATTCACATGCTCATGCTGACTGATTTGTTGTGGCTTCCAGGAGTACTATATTGAAAAGCATTCAAAGCTGCATCCAGATTCAGTGAGAAAGAGTTTAGTGATTGATTAGTGGTTTCCCATCAGGAAATGTTTGTCATTTCTTGTAAAAACAAGAATCAGTCATAAAATTGTGGATACTGTTGGCATAATTTTGGTTGCCCAAAATCTACTTTAGCTAGGCTTATTAGAAGTTATTAGGCATAAAGGATAAGAAACATATTTCTGGCAAATTATAAAAGCAAAGATTTAATATACAAATTGGATACCCTTATTTCTTGCAAGCAAAAATGCTTTGTTTTGAACTTTCTGGCCTATACCTTCAATTCGATACAATATTCTACATGTTTAGACAGAATTATATATTATTAAAACATTATAGAAACTCTAGGAACAACAGAGATTAGAATAACAAAACAAGGTAATATGCATTTGTACTATATATGTTGAACTTTAAATAATAAGGTAAATTTAAGTGGATATTGAGAGCAGATGCATCTCCCATCAAACAAAGAAATTTGGAATATTAAAAAACATATATATGACCAACAAAGAAAGAAAACAGACCCCTAGGTGCAATAAATGACAAGGATAAGCAAGTCTGAGAATGGTAAGAGTGATATGAATATTTAGTGGTGTCCCCAGGGGAATCAGACCAAAGAGGTTGATGGCTAGAGTTTAATGTCCATGCCAAAGCAGACAAGTAGAATAAAGCTCACTACACAACCTAGGGTACTATGAGGGGCCCTCTTATCACTGAAACAGGAAACTGAAAACATTCCACCCACCAGTCTGGGTAGTCAATAAGGAAAATATGTGATGGGAAGAAAATAATAAAAGGCAGATAAATAAACAAATAATAAATAAATAGCAGTATATTTTTTAGATATATAATCATTAAAATTTAAATAAACATTTTAAATAAAAGAGTGGGCATATCTGAAAAAATAATTGATAGCATTATTGACAAATCTGAGCAAATCACCAAGAAATCAGGAGGAATGAAGATATGTAAAATATTAAACAGCCATTAAGAACCATTGAGGATAACATGAGAAGGATAGAAACTAATTGTACTTTTGGCATTATAGAATGGAGAAAAAGGAAGTTCTATTTGAAAAAAAAATTGTGGTAAATTTTTCAGACCTTAAAAAGAAATCCTAAGTCCTTAGATAAAAGCAACAGAAAAGTTCCTGAACAAGAGCAAAACAAATCTGGGCACACATACACCATTCTGAAACTATAGATCATAAAATGTGCAGAAAAATCTTAAGAGATACAAAGGAAAAAGCATGAAATGAACAAAAAATAGTCTGAAAACAAACATCTCATCAATAATAATGAATGCCTTTAGACAACAGATTAATATCACAGGAGCACTAACCAGTATATCTGTCCATCCAAGAATAACTCTATACTCAACTAAGCTATCATTCAAAATTTATTGCAAAATATAAATACTATAAAACAAAACATTAAAAAAAGGTGAAACAATTTCCTACTCATATACTTTCACTAAAATCTAGCCTCTACCAAAAAACAAACTTCTCAGTAAGAAGGAAAGAGTGAGATGGCAGGATAAAGAATGACCATAGGAATCTGTAAACATTTAGGTAAATAAAACAACTGATTACATAGTAAGGTTAGAAAGAAGTTATAAATATTTGGTAAATTCTGAAAGTTTTAAAAATTATAAAAGAAGCCTGTACATACTGATTTATTTTAGACATAGGAAAGCTAAGTGTGCATCTAAAATTTCTAAAGTAATAAAAGTAGAATATATAACTTCCAAAGAAGCAAGTGTGTAAAAAAGGTGGGGAAAAGAAAACACAATAAAGGCAATAAATGATTTAAAAAGAAGGTGCAAAGTACATGGTCAATAGGAAATACCAGATAAAATAGTAAATATACATCAATGTTTATAAATACTCACAAAGTATGTTAAACAGATTAAACTTCCCTGAAAATAGATACTTTTCAATTGGGTTAAAAATATGTTTCCATGTGCTCTTCAAAAAAGCTACACCTTTTGATAATTTATGTTTTTCTAGAATATTTTTCTTCAGTGTAGTTAAAATAATTGTGTTGAATAACATGTATAGTTGAAAAAGACACAAAATGACATACCAGGAAAATGACCATGAAATAAAAACACAGCAATATTAACATCAGAGAAGTATATTTTAAGACAAAAATCAAAATTAAGCAAAAATTGCTTACTGCTGAAGTGAAAATTTAAGAAACTATAAAAATCATTATTCTATATTTCATATTAATAAGGAATAGAAATATAAAATTGGTAGAAATTGATGCATTCAAAATCATGTGGTCAATTTTAATTCAATTTAATGAGTAAGATAGATAACACATATTAGTAAGGATAATGTATGCTAAGAACACAATTAATCCACATACTTCAAACTCTGTACTGTGAAAGTAGATGCATTTTCTTTTTCCTGGTACATGTAGGACATATATAACATTAGATCATGTACTAGGTCACAAAGCAAATATCTACAAAAAAAATAAATATTCAATGAAATACATTCTATGGCCAAAATGTGATAAAATTAGAAATCAATTACAAAAAGACAGACAAGAAATTCCTACTTGTTTGAAAATTAAAGCAAGACAAAAATAATTAATAAAACATAAAGAGCTTCTTAACAAGTTCAAAGAAGAAATTATTATGGTAATGTTTGGAACTAAATGGCAACAGTGCCATTATAAATCAAAATCTGTGGGAAAGTCTCTAGAATGGTATCTATAAATTAACTTATAATGCACATTTCAAAATAAGAATCACTAAGAAATATTAATTAAACTAAGGTCATTAGCACAGCTTTTCAAATATTTCCAGTTTTTATTTCTTTCTAGGCATATGACAGGATTTTACTTCCTTTCCCCTAGAATTTAGTTAACCATTTGACATTTTGTGGCCAGGGAATTTTGAGAGTCCCAATTCAGTGTGTCATGATTGGGTGGAAATTTTAAGCACCATATCTGAGACACCATATCCCCTTTCTTCTATTTCAGTGATTGTAGAAATTGATGTCAAGATAAGGCCTTCGTCAGCCTGAATCCAAAGAAGCATAAGTAAACACCCTGTAAATCAACACTGAACATGCAGCATGAGTAACGTGAGTAAGAAATAATTTTTTGTGTATATTTCACCAAGATTTTAGAGTTGATAGGCATAATCTAGACTACGCTATCTTGTACAGGCACCACTGAACTTAAGAAATTAGAAACAGAAAAAAGGTCATTGAAAAGATTAATAAAGTAGATAAATCTTAAGCAAGATTTTTCAAGGAAAAAGTAAATCAGATGCAAATTAAGAACAGTAAAATTTAAAAACCGATGAATTTGCACATGGAACAGAGGATGAACAAATCACAAAGGGATACTATAAGACATTTTATACCAAATATTTTGAGATAAATTGGAGCAAAATATTCTAAAAACTATATAAAACGCCAAAATCGACTTAATAAAACACAAGAATCAAACTGTAGCCTTTAAATAAACTGAATTAAGTTTCAAACTATCCTCCCAAAATGCATCAGGCCTAGATTTATAAATTAACCAAACTTTCAAGTAAGAGATACCCTCTATCTTATTCAAGGTATTTCAGATTATGAGAAGTTTCCCAGTTCAATTTATAAAGCTAATCTAATCTTGTTACCAAAAAAGTGGTAAGAGAACCCTATCAAAATAAAAATTATGGGACATTGATTACTTTTGAAAATTATTAAAATTTTTCTAAATAGTTAGCCTGGGCATACATTTTCTAGGTGGCACAATCCAAGCACTCCTTATGTATATTCCAACTAAATTAGAGTTATGCTGAAATACTGATCCACCCAGGCACCAAACAGCTGGGAAGCAATGGGAGGGTGAACCTTGGAGAGAGCTCTTGCATCCAGCTTTGGACAGGTCCATTGTTTTTCCAAAGTGGTTTTCTTTGTGTGCCACATGTTAAAAAGAGTTGGGATCATTGTCCATTTGTCTTACACCTACTCCAATTCATGTATTTGCTATTTGCCACTTCCCCATGAACATTCTAGTTTGTAATCATGGAGTATCTGAGAACTAATTTTAGTTTCACTTAACTGAAAATCATATAGTCGATAATAAGAATAAAATAATGTCAGGTGCCGCCTTTGGGTATAACTAATAAAGTAACTCTAGGTTATACAACTTTAGGTTAAATTTCCAGTATGTTATAAATTCAAATACATGATAAAAGAGACATGATATTATTGGAGCTTTATCTTATTATTTTAATTTGTCTATTGTTCTTTTAGTTTTTTACATGAAATATGCTGCGTTTTACTCCACAGACCATAGCCCTAATCCTAGTAAGCTATTGAGTCCCAGTTGAATTGGCTGCAAGGAGGAATCACTGAAATCATTATTGTGACAACAAAATGAAAGGTCAAATACTACCCATAAGGAATTGGTAGTTATCTTTGTATATAAATGATAGAATGTTAGCTATATGTTAAATTTTATATAAGCACGAAATATCTTAATGGTTTTTCAGGAATTTCTGTGATAGCTTCAATTTCATACTGAGGTAAATATGTGATAGAAGTTTTCCACATATACTAATTCTTGAAAGCAGTATACATCTAATTCTGCTGTAATATCCAGTTGTTTTATTATTCTGCTTTGTGATTTCTACTTTATTTTTATCATGATAGTCGTATAAACTTTTTCTCCCAAAGCTCTTTTCTTTTAACATCTTTATTGTATTTGTTTTGCTGTTTTCCTCAGTATGAATAATTACTTGATTTGAATATTATTCTCCTAAACAAAACATAACTTTGTGCATTTAAATTCTTCTAGAGTTTTTTAAAATCCATCACCTGCTATCAAGTGAGTTTTGTGTCCACTGCCACATGTTTTATAAAGCCAACCTGATTTCTCTTATAAAAATGTGGTAGCATAAAATAGGTGAATCATATTCTTATTGAGTGCTTGTTGTTTGGTATTTTTTATTCTAATGAAGAAAAAATTCGTATTTAGAGTTAGATGGTGATAACAGGCATTTTTAACTGCTTATAACATTTTTAGCAAAATTCATATTTTGGAACTAGAAATGAAAAAAATGAAATAAGTATAAAGATTGTCTCTAACTATCATATATAAAATTTTTTCTAGCTTGTTATGGAAAAATATTCTGCCATTATGGTAATAAAAAAGCAGGACTTACTCCACTCCCAATACAAAATTCTTACATTTTTAAAAAATGACATATCACTGGCAGTGGAATTGTGATGTGTGACTTATCACAAAACTAACAAATATTTAGAGATCATTTGTCATTACTGCCATCTAATTGGTCTTGCACAGTGCCAGACAGCATGCGATTCACATAATAAATATTCAGCAAATATTTAATCCATGAACAAATAGAATTTGATGTTTCAATTTATAATTGAAACATCAAAAACCCATATTGTGTTTGCTTCTCCCATTCATTATGTTTTGCTCTCCTGGCATTCTATCCTTCATGTACAAAACAGAGATAACTGATTCTTCACTCTTTACATGACTTGAAATGTCACCATTTTTAAAAAAATCTTTATTGGACGTTGTCTCTGATTGAAATTAAGATAGGAGATATTTTAATGAAACTCATTAGAGTTAATTTTCAGTAATATACCCACTAAATAATTTATCCACGGGGAAGAAGGTTATGGGCAACAGCCCTCTCATTGTTTCCCACATCACACTTTCATGTAGCCTGCCACTCTGGTTTTATCTTGTCTTCCTGGATTGATTTTATGCCAGTTCTTGTGTATTCCTTGTGGCTATGACCATAGTTTGGTCAATTTTTTTTTGTCATCTTCTAACCCTACCTTGATCCATGAGCTACTCAGTTTTTTATACAAACTGGACTAGTTCTGTGTATACAATGTTTTCAAGGCCAAGTCCAGCTCCATGGGACGGGTACTCCTCATAGATCAATCTAGTCTTTCTCTCAGAGGAGGAATCAGTTGGAAACTATTGAATGCAGTAAGCTTCTGTTTGTTAGATGATTTATTTTTTCAAATAGTTCGCACAGTAATTAAGTTTATAAGTCCAAAAGATTTAGAGTGTATGCATAAAAGCTCAGGTAGAAATTTCTACTCTTATTTTCAAGTAATGTTTTCAGTACATAACTTACCCAGTTAAATTTGGGGTGCAAGTTGTCAAACATTTTAACAACGTGAGCTATATTTATCAAATAAACACTGTTCATTACTATTGACCCTAATAGTCTATATGAATCTTCATACTGTAGACTCAGTATCGCAATTGTCATTTAACTGAGAAACTTCTTTAAATGCATTGTGTCCCATTTAATTTATATTATGTTTAGACAAAGAATCCCAGATGGAGAAAATACACATTTAATATATGAGTACTTTTATTTTAGGTATAGGAATACCTAAATAGGAACTTCTTTTTTTAATAGAGGATTTTAAAAACTTTATATCTCAGGAAAGATTCAGATTTTAAGCCATCATCTTATATCCTTATTTTTAAAAAGGTTTGTTCAAAGCTGATACCATATTGGATAAATATTTTCACTTATCTCCAAACTAGGTTTGTTACTAATTTTCAAGGTCAATAATGATAATGGAAACCTTTCACATTTCCTATTTAATAATATCAGTTGCCTTTACTTTATGCTATTAAGAGTAGGAATTGTAGGAATTTTCATTTTGAGCAGTGAGAAGCTCATTATTTTACTTATGTATTCATGTATGTATGTATCATGTATGTATGCATACATGTATGTATATATTTATGTATGTATGTTTATCCATCTTCCTACCTACTTATTTATTTATGGAATTGGCAGAGAACAAGTCTAAATCAGATTTAGTTCAATTTCAAATCAATGTATATTGGCAGAAAAATCACTACAGATGTTGTAAATCTATCAGCTAAGAGCTGATTGGAGTTCCAGCTCACTCAACATATTTAGTGGGGTAATTATCAATAGCTTTGATACAGATTCATATTTGGTTACACGGGTTTCTCCATACAACTTTTTTTTTTTTTTTTTTTTTTTTTTTGCGGTACGCGGGCCTCTCACTGTTGTGGCCTCTCACGTTGCGGAGCACAGGCTCCGGATGCGCAGGCTCCGGATGCACAGGCTCAGCGGCCATGGCTCACGGGCCCAGCTGCTACACGGCATGTGGGATCTTCCTGGACCGGGGCACGAACCCGTGTCCCCTTCATCGGCAGGCGGACTCTCAACCACTGCACCACCAGGGAAGCCCTCCATACAACTTTTATTCAAAAGTTGATTTGTCCTCTCCAAAGCATAAAACCATGTAAAACAATTTAAACTAAATGTGAATCTGGCAAGTTGGGAAGATTGACAATTTCAGAAGTGAAGTAATTAGACACTTTCACAGGTCACATTGTTTTGTTGCACTCCCGGTCCAGCACTCCAAATGCATAGGGCTCAAAGGTATTAGTTTGGTAAGTACACAAAACAATTAAGCTTCTCTGTGGCTTTGTTTTATTTTCATTATTTTAAATGAAAATACCATATAATGTACTACACATATTTCCATACAAACTAATATGCATAATATAAAATATACTCTGAAATTAATTTCAAAATGTTCATCTCTAGGGAACTGTTAACCTTAAACCAGTGTGGTTAAAGGTACCATATAATCTAATTAAGATATTCAGTATGAGGACAGCTTGAAATTTTTATAATGTGTCAACACTGGATATTTTGTCCTCCTATTTTGTGTTTAGATTGTTTCTTTATTACTGAATTCATAGGGTTTGGTTTTGTTTTGTTTTTATTTAAGCATTTGTCAAAATATATTGAGTCATTTTATTTCACATACACTCCTTTCTAGTGCTGTCTCATGGCTGCCCCCACTACCACAGGTAATAAATATTAACTCATTGATGTATATTCTTGCATATTGAATGCCATGGTCATAACTATATACAAAAGCATTCACATATAAACATACACATTTATATTCAGTTACACACCTATATATATATTTATTTTCCATTTTAAAAATAGTTCAATATTATGAACATTTTTCTGCATTTTGCTTTGTCATTTTTTGGTATGTTATGAAAATCTAAGTCAGTTGTTATATCTAACATATAGTTTTTAGTATCAGTACAGTGTTCTGTGTTTGGATAAATTATGGCTTATTCAACCCTCCATCTATTGATGAGATTCCTTTTGTTTCTAGTATTTAACTCTATAAAAAAGGATTCAATAAATATCTTTATGTGTGGGTAATTTTATTCAAATGAAATGCATTCCTACGACTGGATTTTAAAATCAAAGGATATGGGCATTTTAATTATTATTTGAATATGGCTTTCCAAAAATGCATATCCATCATTAATATATAAAGTATATTTAATAAAAGCCTATCATATATCCACCACTAAAATAAGAGTACATATCCCCTATCATCATTGGCAGAAGCATTTGGAATCATTCCTTCTAAAATTTTTAATCTGATGGGTATAAAATTATTACTAATTATCATTTTATATTTTTTGACTGCTTGGGAAATTGATAACTTTTCATATATTTACTATCATATGGATTTACTTTTCTGTGAATCATTTATTCATATCTTTAGCCTTGTTTTTTATTAATTGTAGTCTCTCTCTTTCAGTTATCAATTTATGACATGAAGCATTGCTTTACCTGAAGATATTATATTAAGACTGTAATCCTACTCTTGTTTTGGATCCTTTCAAAATTAATACTTTGAACTTTCAAAATGTGATATTTACCTTATTATTAACGTGTTAATCATAGAATGATACATGCATTTAAAAAATTGCTAGGCAATATATGTGCTTTAATTCTTTCTCTTGCTCTTCTAATTCTTGTGAATAGTAACTGGTAAATTTTGGAGTTTAAAGATGTTCTTTAGAGCACATCTGCTTTTAACTTCCTTTCCTCTGGGAATGATTTTATCTCACATTTATTCCTGAAGTATATTTTCACTGGATATAGAATACTGGGCAGACAGTTATTTTCTTTCAGTACCTAAAAAAATGTGCCACTTTTCTTATGGTTTCTAAGATTTCTGATGAGAAATCTGATGCCTTTGTTGTTCCTCATGGTTAATGCATAGTTTCTCTCTGTCTGCTTTCAAGATTTTTCTTTGTCTTTAATTTTCAGAAGTTTGATCAAGAAATGTCTAGGCATAGATTTCTTTGATGTTATCCTGTTTTCATTTGTTCAACTTGTTTAATCTGTAGGTTTATGTTTTGTTCTTTACCAAATTTGGGGAGTTTTTAGCCATTGGTTTCTTCAAATATTTTTCAGTTCCATAAGTTCTTCTTTTTCTGACTCTGATGAACAATTATTTTATTAGATCTTTTGTTATTGTCTCACAACTCTCTGAGGATTAATTTCTTTTTTTTTTCAATATATTTTCTCCTTGTTGTTCAGACTGTTTAATTTCTATTGCTCTATCTTCAAGTTCATTGATTGTTTCTTCTGTTGTTTCCATTCTTACATTGAGCCTATCCAATTTTTATTATTTTTAATTTGGCTATTGTACTTTTTAATTCAAAAATTTTCATTTGCTTTTTCTTTATGTCTTCTATTTCTTTGCTGAGATTTTTGACAGTTTAAGTGTTTCAAGAACATTTGCAATTTCTCGTTACAGTATTTTTAACATCAGCTGCTTTGAAATCCATGCCAGAGAATTCCAACACCTGTGTTATCTTAGTGTTAGTGTTCATTTATTGCCTTTTCTCATTCAAATTGAAATTTGTTTAGTATGGTGATCATTTAGATGTGCTAATTTGACTGGAGGGTAATCCCCAGTTATTCAATAAAACACGAATCTAGTTTTTCTGTGAATATATTTTGTAAGTGTAATTAAAGTTCACAGTTTATTTTAAATAAGGCATATTGTAGATAATCTAAGTCAGTCTGAGTCAATCAGTTGAAAGGGCTTAAAAACCTAGATGAGACATCCTTACAGAAAAAATTTTCTCTTGAGAATAGCAGCTTCAGCCCATGCTCAATACCTCCAGTCTCTTCTTCCTGATAACCTGTCCTATGAATTTTAGACTTGAATAGCCAGCCTCCAATCAGGTAAGTCAATTCCTAGCAATAAACCTCTTAATATAAATCTCCTACAGGTTCTTGTTTGGTTAAATTTTTCCTGATATACCTGATTCTTAGAATGACAAGTAATTTTGCATTGTACCCTGAACATATTATGTGTTATAAGACTACTCCTTTGTAAATATTCTGTTTCAATTGGTAGCTAACATGCTTAGGTTCAGAATGGTTTTCCTGGCCCACTTCTGTGTGTTATGGTTCAAGTGTGGATGGACTGCCATCTCAGTACTAAGAGGGGTGGAAGTCAGAATACCTTTCATAGGATCTGCTGGGTAGGGGCAGGCAGAAAATAAATTAAAAGGAAATATAAAACATTAAGAATTAAGAAAGAGTAATGGGAAGGATAAATATATAATAGACTATTCTCTTCTTGATATTTTAAAATTACGTTTGAGAGTTAAAAGCAAAGATAATTATAAAATGGTTTAATCTGGTTCTCAGTGCAGTGAAGAGGTAATATTTCAGATAACCATATCATAAAGGAAAGAGGGTAAAGGAATGAAAATGGTGATGAGATATCTGCATTCCACTTGAAGTTGTAATCTACAGTCTTAGCAGTCACACTCCTAGGTATTTACATATGTAAATTTAAAACTTATGTTCACACAAAAACCTATACCTGGATTATTATAGCAGTCTAATTTATAATCTCTAAAAACTGGAATCTCTAAGATTTGCTTCAACATGTGAATGTTTTGTGGAATAGTATCCCAAACTATTCAGGGATAAAAGAGAATGAACTATTGATGCAGGTAACAATATGGATGAATCTTAAAGATTTTTTGCTAAAAGGAAAAAGCCATACCCCAAAGTCTACTTTTTATATGATTGCATGTACATGACATCCTGGAAAAAGTGAAAATATTGGGAAGAAAAATAGTTCAATGATTTTTTTTGGATTTTGGAGAGAGTAAAGGGTTTACTACAAAAGAAATATGCAGGGAAATGTTGAGGGTTATGTAACTCTTCCGTATGACAATGGGTTGGTGGATGAATGACATTTTGCATTTGTCAACATATGTATAACTTTATATCACAAAGTGTGAAATTTAAGGAAAAAATATTTTAAATCAACCAGAATGTTGGAGAATCTCAGAATGGATTACAAACTGTTACAAATATGGTGTGTGTTAGAGAGGATCTAGAAGCAGTGACATCTTAGTAGAAATAAGCACAACCAGCACTTAGGTTTTAGTTTAAAATACCAATTCTCCAGGAAAAGAAATCAGATATTCCTGAAAAAATTACTAATACCAGGCTTGAAGCAGGTAAAAAAAATACACTATTAGCAGGAACACTTTACAGTCCTAAAAGTTTTTATGTGCTGAAACAGAGACAAAAGAGAGATAGATACATGTCAAGAAAGAAAAAAAGAAAGAAAGAAAGAAAGAAAGAAAGAAAGAAAGAAAGAAAGAAAGAAAGAAAGAAAGAAAGAAAGAAAGAATCACAGAGGGCACTGTGAAAGAGCTCCCAATGGCCAAAGCTGGAAAAATTGAGCATCATAAATTGAGTTATTTATATAACATAGTATTAGAATATAACATAAATCATTAAATAAATATCAATGAATCCATATGGACATACATAAATAATTGCATAAATAAATAAATGGCACAGAAAGGACAAATCTTTAAAGAATTCCAAATAATGTATGGGGATACTCCCTCCTACAGAAGGTACAATTTACTTCTCCTCCCTGTGTGGGCTGGATTTACTAATGTCCAAAGAACACAGTACAGAAAGGAAAACAGAGTAACTTTACATGAAGTCTGGAAGCTTCACCTTAAGCAAGTGATCAAGGAAACCATCACTAGCAATAGTCATGTCAGTATCAAGTGATAGTATAAGAAGGCAACCTCCCCTCTGTGGTATTCTTCAAAATCCATAACTCCAGTTCAAACATGAGAAAACATCACTCAAACCCAAATAAAAGGACATTCTACAAAATATCTGGCAAATAACAACTACTGAAGCCCGCGCACCACAACAAAGAGCAGCCCCTGCTCGAAACTAGAGAAAGCCCCCCACAGCAACGAAGACCAAATGCAGCCAATAAATTAATAAATAAATTTATTTAAAAAAATATCTGGCAAATAGTCTTCAAAAGTATCAAGATCTTGAAAAACAAGCAGAGTGAAAAACCGTCACTGACACACATTGTTACTGTTCCCAGAGGACTTTGTAGTCTTTTTTATTACCAAATTGCCTCTGTTAAGAACCCTTACCAAAATTAACCCTGAGTTAATTTCTTCAGGAAACATTTTTGTATTCCTTATGCCTAGTGCAGGGCCTGGCACAATTATTTTTTGTTTTAAATTAATGTATTAATTGCTTTCAATAATCAAAGTTACATATTTGCTACTGGTTTTGCATTCAGTCTCTATATACTTCTTTCTCTCAATTTACCACCATTAACCTTCATCTTGCTACATGGAATTCCACAACCTAATGCTACAATTCTTTCAACATGCATTAATATTATATAGGCTTAGTATAAAAGAACATGGAGTACACTAGGCATCCAAAAAAAAAAAACCCACATACAAACTTTAGTATTCTCCTCATTGCCTTTTCATCACTAGGCTTTGACAATTACCTTAAGGCAGAATCATTCATCTTCATATAGACTGTCCTTCAATTCCTTCCATTATTCCAATTAATCATTTGTTAACATCTTCACTAATCCCTAATCTGTATTGTTTACAGTCTTTTATGATTCCTTAGATTCATTTCTGTTATAAAAATGCAATTTAGAAACTTCAAAAACAAACTACTATTAAGGTTCTAGAAAATCAAGAGAATAAAAATATGTAGAAAAATGCCATTTGCAGCAATATGGATGGACCTAGAGACTGTCATACAGAATGAAGTAAGTCAGAAAGAGAAAGACAAATAACTTATGATATCACTTATAGGTAGAATCTAAAATATGACATAAATGAACCTATCTACAAAGCAATAACAGACTCACAGACATAGTGAACAGACTTGTGGTTGCCAAGGGGGAGAGGGAGTAGGGGAAGGATGGATTGGGTGTTTGGCGTTAGCAGATGCAAACTACTATATATAGAATGGATAAACAACAAGGTCCTACCGTATAGCACAGGGAACTATATTCAATATCCTGTGACAAACCACAATGGAAAATAATACGGAAAAGAAGGTACAACTGAATCACTTTGCTGTACAGTAGAAATTAACACATTGCAAACCAACTATACTTCAATTAAAAAATGTAGAAAAATGATTTTTTTCTGGAAAATATTGATATCAGAATTGGCATTTTTTTGGTCTTTCTGGGAAGAAGGGTTTTGTATAATCCATTTAAACTTGGGCAAGTTATTTCCTATAGATATAAATTTGAGATATTGTATTAATCAATGGTGTGCTGGTAAGCCCATTCTCTAAAACAAACCAAAAAAAGAAATGAAATGATTTGCAGCATTTGCTGATGTTCATGATGTAAATACTCCACCATGACCAAATTCAAGCAAAAAATATGGTATCACTGAATTAGAAAGAAAAGCACTAAGTCAACTATCATAAGCCACTATGAATCAGCTACAGTGCAGTGGGCACTGCTCCCGGTATTGTCTGGACCTCACAGAAATAGTATAATTTCCCATGTTATCTATGAAGCCCAAGGAGACTGTGTTTTAACATGAAAGGATCTCAGGCCCTTTTTTCAGCAGTTTGGAGAAATTTTGTTCTTCAATTAAGCATGAAGCTGGGCACTGTCAAGCAATCAGATTTTCCAACCAGATGTTCTAGGTGAAAGCATTAAATGTTAAATTAAATTTAACCAAAATTAATTTTGAATTTTAAAATACCTTTGGAAAACCAAAGATATAACCAGGTTTTGCAAAACATGTTCAATAACTTTAAAACAAAGTATTAGACTTTATTTCTCCAAGAACTTTCAGGTTTGCATAAAAATTGAATGGAAAGTGCAAAAAGTTCTGATGTACCCCTCACTACCACCAACTTTTCACACACACACACACAAATACACACACAGGTTCTGTGATTATTAGTATCTTATAAGTAGTGTGGTGCATTTGTTACCATTGATGAGCCAATACTGATATATTAACTAAAATCTATAGTTTACGTTAGGATTCACTCTTGGTGCTGTACATTGCATGGCTTTTGAAAAAAGTATAATAATATATATCCATCATTACGGTATCAGACAGAATAGCTTCACTGCCCTAAAAGTCCCCTGTGCTCCACCTATTCATTCCTCCCTCTCCCAAACTCTTTGCAAACACTGATCATTTTACTGTCTCTGATTTTTCCTTTTCCAGAATATTATATAGTAGAATCCTAAAGTATGCAGTACAGCCTTTTCAGATTGGCTTCTTTCGCTTAGTAATATGCATTTTTCTCCACATCTTTTTATGGCTTGACAGCTCATTTCTTTTTAGCGCTGAATACCTCTTTGTATGGATGCACTACAGTCTATCTGTCTATTCACCTACCGAAGGACAACTTCGTTGCTTCCAAGTTTTGGCAATTATGAATTAAGCTTCTATAAACATCCATGTGCATGTTCTCGTATGGACATGTTGTCAGCTCCTTTGAGTGAATACCAGCTAGTATGATTGCTGGGTTGTATGATAAGAGTATGATCCACATTCTCACCAGCATTTGGCATCATCGGTGTTTGGGATTTTAGCCAATTGAATTAGTAGTGTCTCATTATTTTAATTTGCAATTCCCCTGATGACATGCGACGTTGATAATCATTTCATATGCTTGTTTGCCATATGTATATTTTCTTAACTATTTTTGAAGCAAGAATTTATTATGGAATTACCTCAGTCTAAGTGTTGGGAATAAATGGAAAGCAAGATCAATAAATGTTTGGAGTTAGCATCAGGTTGGTGCAAGTACAATTGCTGAGGAAGTTCACATGAAGGACATCTAAGTGTTTTATGAACCCAGGACAGAAAGGTCACTTTTTATTGATCTTAAGTCAGAATCTAAGAGAACATATGCTTAATATATCAAAGGCACAGTGGAAGAGTAAAACCTGACAGGCACTTTTATGCTGCTATATTATAATGAATGTTTATTCCCTCCCATTTGTCAACAATGGTCATTAATGTCATAACTCATAAGAAAGGTAAATAAAGCAGTTCCTGAATCCATCTTATCTAGGGCAATTCAAACACTTTTCATTGTCTAATTCCATAAATATGTTTGAAATTTGCACTAAAAGTGATAGATAATTTCATTTTTTTCCTATTTGTAAATTAGTGAGGTTAAATCCTATCAGACACCTAAAGGGAAATAAAGTTATTCTAAAACATCCATTGTAGCAACAGAGAATAAAAAGGAACATCATGAAAGCCACGGTGGAATTGTCTGCTATTCAAAGCCATTGTGGGTATGATATGAGAAAGTTAAATCCTGGGGAAGACTCATATTTCACTTGCCCCTCCAGTTCTATTTGAATAAATGATTTGCTTAGGATGCTTTCTATTCTACACTTTAAAAATAAATAATTCAGGGCTTCCCTGGTGATGCAGTGGTTGAGAGTCCGCCTGCCGATGCAGGGGACACGGGTTCGGGCCCCAGTCCGGGAAGATCCCACATGCCACGGAGCGGCTGGGCCCATCAGCCACAATTACTGAGCCTGCGTGTCCGGAGCCTGTGCTCCGCAACGGGAGAGGCCACAACAGTGAGAGGCCCGTGTACCGCAAAAAAAAAAAAATAATAATAATAATAATAATTAATTAATTCAAAAGAGTATGTAGGGCTTCCCTGGTGGTGCAGTGGTTGAGAATCTGCCTGCTAATGCAGGGGACACGGGTTCGAGCCCTGGTCTGGGAGGATCCTACATGCCGCGGAGCAACTAGGCCCATCAGCCACAATTACTGAGCCTGCGCGTCTGGAGCCTGTGCTCCGCAACAAAAGAGGCCGCGACAGTGAGAGGCCCACACACCACGAAGAAGAGTGGCCCCCGCTTGCCACAACTAGAGAAAGCCCTCGCAGAGAAACGAAGACCCAAAAATAAATTAATTAATTAATAAGCTCCAAAAATAAATAAATTAATTAGTAAACTCCTACCCCCAACATCTAAAAAAAAAAAAACTATTAAAAAAAAAGAGTATGTATAGGCAGTCATAAAAGTAGAGTAATATTAAAATAGACACAAGAATATATAAAAGTGAAAGCTAAATACGAAATACCTTGCATAAACTTGAGGAGGACTGTCAAAAAGAAAATAACGACACAAGACTATTTCCACAGGAAAGAAGGTCAACGAGTGAGCAAACTAGTAAAAGTTACGGAAGCATCAACTTCCTTATAATGTCCATGTGGAGGCGTGATATGGATTTCCCAGAAAGCTGTGAGTACATCTCTAGGAAAAGCTGTAAAAAATACATGATCATAGTCCAGTCTGCTATCTAAGACAGACATTTATCCAGAGTTACACAGAAATCCAAGTCACTTTTTGATACAGATATAGGAGAATTAAAATAGTACTAAGAACTGAAACAGAAATTTCAGGTTGATACATTTGTTGAAAGTCTATGTTGAGGAAAATAGTGCATTGGAAAATAGTCTTTCAAATATGTCAACAATCTAGTCATTGAGAAGGGAAAAACCTGTTTATTCTAACTATCCATGATTATCTGTAAAGATGAAAATACAAAACTTTACACAGTGAATTTCTTCTAAATGTGGAAATTATGTTTGTGGTTGAAGGATCAGCAATACTTACATTGCTTGCAAATCATGTTAGTTTTAAAGAACACAATATTCAGTGTTCCCATGAGCATGACATTATAAATATGTCACAAGCAAACATAGTAACAAGATGATGTGGTAGAATTTTCACCAAGGGCTATAAGAAAATAGACTCTATATCCTGGTGTATTTTGTAGGCCTATTTATTACACTAATCATAACAGGACTTTTCTTGGAAACAATCCTATAAAGTCTTACTAGTTTGCTTTCTAAATAAATTCACCACAATGGTAATTACCATGTCATACTGGTGTGCTGATCTAAGACTTCTCTCTTAAAAATATATTTATTTATTATTAAATTTGATTATTTATAATATAACAATACAGGATAGAGACAAAGAATTATATTGTTATTTATTGTTTAAATATAAGCACACTGGGAAAAAAAGGACAAAGTATAATCTATTTTAACTAGTGTGTAGTCTTAGATTTAATTATTGACCATAATTTAAGGGTAACCCATCATGTCTAAGCTGGCCTAGGAATGTGTGTTTGTCTGGTCCTTATCTAGTGGGGACTCTAGCCTCTTCTCCTCTACACTGACTTAGTGAATCTTGCACCTGTCTGTGACAAACTTTCTGCTTCTTGATCTTGGACAGCTGCTTCCTGATATTAATGCCAATATATTAACTCCGGAAAGCTCCAGTGCTCTGTTTCCAAATCTTCAGATTTCAAACATGATTTCGGAGATATATTGTTCATGGTCAATTTTAAACTTAATAGTTAAATTCTTAACTCACTAAAATTACAGAAAGGCAAGAATATCAGTTAGTACCTCTCTAATTTCACGTTAATTTAAATGTTTTTTTAAAAAATTCAACGAGAAAAGAAAAAGGATTAAATTTCATATCTATTGGAAAAGAGGGCCTCAGTCTTCAGTATTACACCTTGGCTGTCTACCTAAAAAGAAAAAAAAAAAAGTACAGCTTCTGAAAAATTATTAGGAAAGACTTGGAAGTTTGTAAAAGCAGCCTATTGTAAGATACTTAAAGGCTTTCCCACATAACAACAATGACCAGTAATGAAGACCCTGAAGGTTTAGTATCAAACAGTTTGAGTTTGAACCAATAGACACAACAAGAGACAGCTCATGCATTCTTTGAAAAATCAAAACATTTTAAGTTTCATGTGACAAAGAAAATAATTGCACAGACTGTACACAGTAATTTAGTTGTTAATTTCACCAATGCTGTTATTTTACCTAAAAGTTGGTGTGACTTACATGCTGTCTAGGAATTATGACTCAGGAATTCCCGTAGAGGCAGCATCTCTTAAGTACAGATGTAAAGCACTTTTTGATAATAAAACTTAATTTTTTCATTCTAAAATAATTTTGATAGACAAAGTATTTTAATATTAATCAAGGAACGTATAGAGAATCTGGCATAGGTTAAACCGTCTAGACAAGTTCATCAATACTGATGCTTGTACTATGAGGACAAGATGGAGATCATGTTATATACAGGAGATACAATAAATATGTATTCTAATTAGCCAGAGGCACAGACTTCTAACTGTCTCCTAAATCTGATTTCTCCTCTTCCATAGCATTAGATATTTAGCTGTCTACATGGCTTCCCAGAGAAAAAGATTTCCTCTTCCAGTCTCTTTGCAGCTCGTATTAAGTCCTACTCAATGGTGTAAAATAGACGTGTTACTTGAAAGCTTCTGGGAAACTTCCATCCTGGAATAGAGGTGGTTCTAACCTACTGACACACAATCTAAAACCAGACTGCTTACATTTAAACAATGATTTCCCCACTCCTAAATTTTTGATCTTTTTTGTTCCTTAACATCTTTATATATTAGTTTCTTCGAGTTTAAAATGGGGATATTAGCATGAACTTCCTCACAGTATTGTTGCAAATAACACATGCAGAGTCCTAGTATAATGGCTGGCACATACCTAGTACTTAGTAAATTTAGTTACTATACTATAAAGGCATGATTTCTCACTTTTGATGAATTTGATATATTTTTAGATGTTTAAATAGTTCAGACTTTATAAGAGTTGTAACATTAATATCCTTACAGAACCATGATACAAAGAGGTCAGGTTATTCAGACAAAGAAAACAAACAAAAAACCCAAAACCAAAACCAAACCAAACAAAACTTCTATTCCGCTGCCCTCCCTCCAATCTCTGTTAGAAGTCTTGAGGGCAGAAGGATAATAAATGGCTACATGTGTGCAAAATGGCATTCCTTCAGTGTTTTCAATCCCGGCCATGTGAGTTAGAATGTCTAAGTTAAAAAACGACAACAACAACAAAAACAAAACAAAAACAAAGTAAACAACAGCAACAATATAGAGCCCTATATTAAAAACCTTGTACTTAGGAAAAGTGAAGAATTTCTCCATCTTCAAATCTGATGTATTTAAATTTAGCTTTAGAAACTTTAATGTTTGGCATGCACAGCAAAGTCCCTTGCTCAAGTGTAATCATCTGAAATTGGATTATTTTAAGATTATTTCTATGAAAACTTTTCCTTATGCAAAACGCTTTCCTAAACTTAACTGTCTTCCTGGGAAACATTTTCCTGTGTTGCTGGACAGAACCCTCTTTAGACTAAACAGAGGGTGTATTCTCTTCCAGGGCTTGACTTTCTGTATCCACCTCAAACCACAACCTTGTTGTAAAATTGGCCAGCTAAGGGCATCCCCCAGCCTGTCTCCAGTTCTCCATTAGGTTCTTCCCTGAGATGCTCCCTCACTGTCCTTTGCTTAGCATATTCACTTGCAATCACCTCTCCCTACCTTTCTGTGCCCTGAGACATGGGATCATTCTATAACTTCCCTGACATACAGAAGCACCATGATGCCAGGCTCAAACCAGACTGTCCTGAACACAAGGCACAGTCCTTCTTTACTGTGCTCATGCCATGCCTCTAGGTATTAGCTTGTGAGACAAGATGTCCTCACAACATCCAGGACTCTACTAGGGAAATGGATGCTTTCCTTCATAATCAGCCACCCCCTCTACTCTCTTTTCTTGTTCATACTTTCCTGTCTTCCTATGAAAGAAAGGGAATATTCTCCAGCCTCCCTAGAGCAAGTTTTCTCAACCTTGGCACTCTTGACATTTGGGGCTGGATAATTCTTTTCTGGGTGGAAGGGCTGTCTTGCACATTGTAGGATGTTTACAATCATCCCTTGTCTCTACCCACTAGATGCCAGCAGCACCACCCATCCTACTTCGTGTTGACATTCAAAAATGCCTCCAGATCTTGCCAAATGTTACCCAGGGGCACAAAATTGCTCCAGGATGAGAAACACTTCTCCAGAGGAAAGACACAGTCCTCAAATCTCACTCTCCCAAACATTAAATATACCATAGGCCCAGTGAATTTTTTAAAGGGCCTTAGTGTTTTGGAAACAAAAGTAACAACTTACAGAGTGTTTTCTATTTTCCATCTAACTCATATCCCTTACCCCAAGATAATGATTCCAAATCTGCTTAATTGAATGAAACAGTGGAGGCGAGTAGAAAAAGAAGGGCAATTTCAGGAGTAAAACATCAACTAATGTTTCAAAAATATTGCTGTCTTGTATATCTGTTAGTTTTTCAAGTCCAGTCTTCTGTATTAATAAGAAAATAAATGGTCTTTAAAATATTCTCGGAAGGAAGTAGGAAATCAAAGCGATTTCCTCATTGATATACTTCTCCCTTTAGCACACACAGCATATTTCTTCTGAATATTACTGTGCATTAGTTCCTGCCTTTTATCACGGGTTACAGTGTCCTTCTCTTTTTTCTGTACTCCTTTCTTCCATTTCAGGGACTCTTCATTCTTAAAGCTCACCTTTAAATGGGACTCCTCTAGCTATCATTCTCACTGTTCCTATTCCTCTAGCTGCAGATACAGCTGAAGCACCTGATTGTAGAACAATTTTTGCTTCAAATCTGACATCATTAATGCATGTGGGCTGTTGTATATATGAGACCGCAATTTAACTTCTCCTTTCCATTGACTGGAAGGGTTATTTTATCTTACCTTATCTTTTCCAACTTGTGAGGTTTTTCTCTTAGCTTACTTACTCCTCTATTTCTACTCTCACCTTCCTCTTACTTTTTATAGTTTTTAAATATAATTTTTGTCCCTCAGTTTAATGTTTTTATTTACTTATTTTTGTTCCTGTGAAAATCATCTGAGGTTGTCCACAATTTTAATTCTTATGTCCTATGGAGGATGGTTCTGTTTTAGGATTCTCATAAAATTTGATTTATAGTACCTCGTTCCCGCTCAAATCAATTTTTTTTCTAAATTTGTTCTTAAGAATCCATAGGATAATTTTGCTCAGGAAAAACATGTTAGAGTCATTTCTGATTCTTTTTTCTCTCACAACCTATGTTCCATCTGTCAGAGAATTCTGATGGCTCTACCTTCAAAATAAATCCACAAGCCAATGACTCTTCATTCTCTGACACTTCACAAGTGCTGTACCAGTGTCTGGAAATAGTAGTTGCTCAATAATATTTGTTGAATGAATGAATATCGGGATGACAATAAAGATGTTATTATCCATGTACACTACTCAGTTCACATATGTAATAAGCAAGTGTATGTAAAATCAAGAGAAATGTCAATTATGCAGTAATTTATTTTGACTATAAGAAATAAAAATAATATAGTCATATTAACTACCATTTTATTGTTTGATAAAAAATACTGGAAGTAGGGCTTCCCTGGTGGCGCAGTGGTTGAGAGTCCGCCCGCCGATGCATGGGACACAGGTTCGTGCCCCAGTCCGGGAAGATCCCACATGCCGCAGAGCGTCTGGGTCCGTGAGCCATGGCCGCTGAGCCTGCGTGTCCGGAGCCTGTGCTCCGCAACGGGAGAAGCCACAACAGTGAGAGGCCCGAGTACCGAAAAAAAAAAAAAACTGGAAATATCATCAGATAATTGGTAGTTATGGTTATGAATTCAAATATTTCCTTATCGCTTAATTTAAAAAATCTTAGTTGTACACTGGTGAGTACATCAAATTGGGTAACTGCTGTTATAAGGACACAATTTATCACATTTTTCTCTAGGATTGTTTTTTATTAGGTTAAATGGAAGTGATCATTGTCCTTTCTGATATTTTTTTTTTGCTTTAAATATAAGAAGTGAGCAATTAAGTTCTTAACATTTTTCTTGTGACTTCATACATTTTCTCAGTTACTTAACTTTTTTTTCCTATTGTTTGTATTTATTAGTTAAAAATTTAAGCTGATTGGAGAATTTTTTGTAAAACTAAACTGATTTCGTTAAGCATTTTTTAAACTTTCCCCTCAGAAAACATGTATTTGTTAAATAAATAACAAATCAGTACAATATAAGATTGACAATTCAAAATTACATATTTGTAGATTTCCAGATTCTTTGATTCTATTTTCCCTTTTAGATATTTATATCTGAAAACTTTTATACATGAAAGCTTTGATACATATTTATACATGTAATATTTTATGAATGAAGGGCACATTTCTTCTTTAAATAAAGCAGAACACTTTTCTATACCTGGGTGCATTTCTTTCTGCATAGTTTTGTCCTTTTCAGTGTCAAGGTCACTTACTCCTAGGGACTCACCCCATCAGTTGCATTTGGCCTAATAGCTGTTTTGGTCAGAGTACGGTCCAATTTATCAGATTCCCTTGACATTTACCTTGTATATAGAGAGTAACTGGTCAAAAAAATTAATCAAGTATCAGCTAGGTAAGCTTACTGTAGCTGCATGAGAGTCCTGGCAGATGTTTAAGTGGGTTAAGTACTCATTTAGTAGTCTTGCGTTTGTACCAATATTGAGAACTGCATATGGAAATTATCATCTATTTACATCATTAAGCCAGATGGCTTATCATATATTTCTCAATTGTTGCTATACGTCTTACTCTTTCCTTTTATTCTCTGCAAAATGGAAAATTTGCCTCATTAGTTCTATTTGCTTAGAGAGCTAGGCACTTGTTAGATTTCCTTCCATATTTTCTACTCTCAGCAAGAAACAGTTTGATCTAAATTTGTACTGTTTCCTGTCCTGTTTAAGTTATGAAGGTATTCTCAGTAGCTATAGCTTTAGCTAGGCCCACAAGTAAATACTAAGCTAAATTAAAAACACAATTAAGTTTGCACTAGTAATAATTTTTAATGATAATTTCTTTCATACAAATATATATGTATATACATATATTAATCATAAAAATAAGGGAAAAAATGGTCAAATACCCTTTAGAATTAAAAATGTGCTAATATTAATTATAGTCCTTAGGTGGTGAGGGAATTTAATCAACCAAGTGCTAGAGAGGAAAAAAAAATATGACTGGAGTAATTTTCCCATCATTTTGTAATTAGAAATCATTTAAATAAGCAAGTATATAAAATGTAATCAAAATAGTTTAATAAATGCTTTGATAGTACTGTGAAAATTAGTGACTTCGATGAGAACCGATTATCTAACTTGCTTTTTCAAATACGTAAAATAATGTTTTGTTCTGCATCCTCCAAATTCTAGTTAATATTAAACTACTTCATTAATAATGTTAAATAAAGTTCAGTTTCTGTATGATGATTAAAATACCCAGATATATTTCCTAATATAGGAATACAAAGACCTGGTTACAAAAAAAAGAAAATGGGCTTCAATATAGGCATATTATAGTACAGGGTTGGTTCCAACCCAACTGGAGCATAATTTTATGTTTTTTTTCCTTAAAATGAGAATAGCTTCCAAAAGAAAGATACTTAAGGTATAGAAATCTTAAAGGTGAAAATGTTAAGGTTAGTATAATAACTAATCACAGAAAGAATCAGAAGTAAAAGTAAATAATTATTTGATAGCGATTCTTCATTAAGATGCTAGCAGTGCCCCTTGTGTTAATACCTACTTAACACATGGCTGAATGATAACATCTCTTTAAAATTTGGTTGGGATATGGAACCATGGAGGGAAAATAAAAAACTCATTTAAACGTCAAGTGAATCTTTATGATGTAAAATAATTATGGCAACTCACTTCTTCAATGATGTGAGCAAAAATTTATGGAAAATACATTCATTTAAACAAGTTTAGAAACAATATAGTAACGATTAACTTTTACTAATCTTTTTTCAATATTTGGGTTAGGTTATAACACCTTATTTTTGCTTCTACTTGCTTTCTTTATTCAACACATACAACAGTTTAGTTTGATATTTTTCCTTCGTTAACTCTCCTACCAGTGCCTTCCAAGGGTCAGCTGATAGAGATGTATGCCACAACCTGCTCACTCCAGCATTTCTCTAAATAGAAGGTGAAGTTTGTGTACACTTTGTTTTTCTCTCCTGAGTTAAGCGATTTATCTTTTCAAGGGCAAGGGTACATTTACTGAAGTGCTGACTTTAATTAAATATTATATTGACTTGTTCCAAGAAAGGAATGATGCCCCAGTTTAATAGGAATAAGAACTATTTCAAGCCTCTATACAATTTTCAAATTGTGGAAATAAGTTTTTTAAACAGAAAATATCAGGATTTTATATATAATAGTATGTGCCACAGTGTGAAGATCTAGATGTTAACACAAATTCTGAATTTAAGCAATATATGTTAAAAGTATATATAAATGTATACACATACATATATATGTAATATATTTCACCATTAATCTTAATTTTCAATGAAGGATTTTAAAATAATACTTTAAACATTATAGCCTATGAAATATATGTAATGAGCATTTGTTTATTCTCTATCATTTCAATATAATTATTGTATATTCATATAAAGAGTTAAACTATTACTGATTATATTTTTATAGTTATAAATTATACGTATGTACATATGCATGCATATATTTATGTGTATATGATCCCATCAGTGGTTTTATAACTTTTTTAATAAAAAGTTACTTTATCATAGTAATGTGTTCCCTCAGAATCCACTGAAATTGCATAATAATTCTCTGTAATTTACTTTGCATGCTGAAATAACAGGTAGATTATTTTTAAAATGCCTTCATGATCTTTTGTCTTATTCTTTTAATTGAGCCTTATTTTCAGATCATATTTGCTATTCTACAGTGCTACATTTATAGTCCATAAAAATATTAAGGTCATTACTTATATATTTGCAATTCTTCCCAAAGGAAAATTAATTTTTTGGCAATAAAATGGAAATAATATGTCATTGTTAGCTCTGAATATATTTGTAATTGTATCAGAATACCTGATAGAATCTTTTTAGAAAAAGGAAAAGTTAATTCAAATGTTTATAAATTACTCCAGGGTTAAAAAGATCTGCAAAAGCAAAATTCATGCCAGAGTAAACATCAACATTTGAATGACTAACATACTGAAAGTTACACTTCAAAATAGCAAGATGATTAGAACAAGAAAGGTTATTTTAATTAGTTTCTAAAAGAGTATTTTTTAAATGTTTTTGCAATTAATTTTATTGCAAATTTTGAAGTCCAGATTTTAATTTCCCCCCCAAAAAAGTATGAAATATAGACAAACAAATCTTCAGAAATACTTTACTCAAGTACTATCTTAAAATTTTAAAAAATTACTCAAGTAGGTATTTGTTCTATACCACAAATTTCTTATTCTGTGGTTTATAATACTTTGGGTTTGTAAATTGAAATTCAGAGAAACTAATATTAGATCATCTTATCAGAGGAGCACCAAGTAATAAACATTTAAGTGATTTACAGCACCTAAAACACTCAATATTTCATAAGGCAGAAATTCAAGGATAGACCTAAAATGTCTTTATTAATAAGATATCTATCTCTGTTCAATAACGTGTTATCTATAATGGGATTAACAGTACAGTGGAAATATATTTGGCTACATCCCATTCTAATTTCCTTATAAGAGACTGAGTTGCACATTAATTCATCAATGTATCTATAATTTAATAATTAATTTTAATAATTAGGGGCTATTTTCAGTGTGCTCAGATGGTAAAAAATGATCACGTTTTGAAAGTTGTCCGTGAACTGTGCACATAAGAGTTAGTATTCCCAGGCACTCAATTTGTTATAGTGTAAGAAAATATTCTGAACTCAGTGGTGAATCTACACATAAGTTGATTTATGTTGAATATACACAATTAGTTCACTTAACCCATCTTTTAAGGGTATTATGTATTAATCCACCTTTAATAACCTTTACATAATCTTACTCTTTCTGCCCTAAATTAAACTACAAAAATTTGAAACCCAAGTATATTTAATGTGCTAACATAAACACAAATAAAAGATCCAATTTTTCTCAGTTGTTGAAAGAAGAAGAAGCACTTTTGGTTAGATAACAAAATTTCTTTTTGTGCCACTATAAATAAGGACATTTTGTTGTTATCTTTTGTTTTTACATACATAATGGCTGAAGTTTCTAATTCTAGTGTAGAAAAGGGGTTAATTTTTGTTTCTTCAAATTTTTAAAAATTAAAAATGTACAGAGGGATTTTAAATATATATGGATTTGCATATGATTGTAAAGTTGAAAATCAGTTGCTTATTTTAGAACTTCATCCCAATCTGTACATCAACATATTTTATATAAATCAAAGCAAAGAAAGAATTAAATGAAACCATGCAGTTTCTTATTTGATTATCATAGAGTGTAAGATTAGAATATTTGGGGAATTCTTTCCTGTAAGATTACTGTAAGTAATCTTTTTGTTAATATTAATAGGTAAGTAACAAAGAGTTGGTAAATGTGAGTTTGAATGATTAACTAATTTAGAGTACACCTATTGATATTCCTCTTCTCAGTTTTTTTGTTAACTCATTTTCCTTGACTTGAGCTGTAAATTCTGGAGACGGTCAGATTGAGCATTAGATTCTCTTTATATCTCACTTTCTTCTTTCTCGACTCTCGGCCTCTTAAACAGTTTATGATCTCATCTATTTCCATGACTTTCCTTACTGTCAGTATCTCAGGCATAATAGTGCACAAATACAGTTTTATAATTCAAAAAATCTCAGTATTTCTTTGTCTACTTCCTCTTCCTTTTTCCACATATTTAACCTAATACGGCTGTTAATTCTACTTTCAAAATCTCTCTTACATTTGTCCTTTTTTCTTGATCTCCACTGCTATAATTCTAACCCAAACTACCATTCAACTTTTTTCTTGAACTGTAGCAATAGCTCCTAAATAACTTTTTTATAATGGTTAAAAAACACATAACAAAGTTTATCATCTTAACCATTTTCAAGTGTACAGTGCAGTAGTGTTAAGTATATTCACATTGATGTGAAACAGATCTCCAGAACTTTTTCGTCTTGCAAATCTGAAACTGTATACCCTTTAAACCACAGCTCCCCTATCCGTCCTTCCCGAGACCCTAGAAGCTACCATTCTACTTTCTGTTTCTATGAATTTGACTACTTTAGATACTTCATATAAGTGGAATCATACAGTATTTGTCTTTTATGTTTGGCCTATTTCACTTAGCCTAATATCCTCAAGGTTCATCTATGTTGAAGCACATGACAGGATTTCCTTCCTTTCTAAGACTGAATAATTGTATGTGTATACTGCATTTTGTTTATTCATCCATCCCTTGATGGACATTTGTGTTGCTTCTACACCTTAGTTATTATGAATGGTGTTGCTACAAACATGGGTATACAAATATCTCCTCAAGACCTGTTTTAGGTTATTTTATATTTATACCTAGCAGTGGGATTGCTGTGACACATTGTAGTTCTTTTTTATTTTTATTTTTTAAGAACCTCCAAACTGTTTTCCATAGCAGTTGCACCATTTTACATTCCCACCAACAGTGCCAAGTGTTTCAATTTCTCCATATCCTCACCAGGACTTGTTTTCATTTCCTTTTAATAGTAACCATCTGAACGGGTGCGAGGTGATATCTCATAGTGGTGTTGATTTATATTTCTCTGATAATTAGTGATGGTAACCACAATTTCATATGCTTCTTAGCCATTTGTGTATCATCTTCGGAGAAATATCTATTTGTTTGTTCACTTCTTAATAGAGTTATTTCACTTTTTGTTGTTGAGTTATAGAAGTTCCAGATATTAATGCTTATAGATATAGAGTTGCAAATATTTTCTCCTATCCCTTAGATTGCCTTTTCACTGTTGACTGTGTCCTTTGATCTAACTGATTTTTAGTAGCTGCTTTACAACCCCCAATTCATTATCCATAGTCTTTCTTGAAAAATAGTTATAAAGCCTAAATATGATCATGTTATTTCACAACTTTATAGTCATTCATGTCTTCCCAAAGCTTTCAGGATGAATTCAAAATGCTTAAAATTGTCCTATATAATCTGACATCTATCTACCTCACCAATATATTTATACACCTCTATTCACCCCTTACTTTCTGCCACTGGTTTTCTCATACTTCATCTAATGAGCCAGGCTCCTCCTTATTTTAGGTCTTTTGTGTTTTTCACTTTCTTTTATTTTTCTCCCTATTCTTTGAAAAGTAAACTATATTATTTGAGCCTCTGATTAAATGTCATTTATACAGTGAAATTTTCTCTGACTTACCAGCATAGGACAAGTTTCTAGTTACATGATATAAATTCTCTATGAGCTTATTTGTAGGATTTATCAAAAGTACAATGGAATAATTAATTGTGTAATTATGCTATTATTTATTTCATATCTGCCTCCTGAAATAGAATGTAAGATCCATGAATTAAAAAGCACTCATTCCAATTCTCCATTGTGTTTCCAAGCCTAGCAGAGTTCCCTGACTATTGAAATGTTCAATAAATAATTTTGTGATGAGTAAAAGAAAAAATGAAGGAATAAATTAATTGTCTGATTTCTGTAGAACAATCTCAGCTTGGGCACCGCCAATGATGTCTGTTTGGGAGATATGGTGCCTGGATCTGAGACTTCGGTGTTATATTCTAGTTGATATATAGGAATAAAATATTAAGCCAAAAATCTACTAGGTTTAAGGGTACAGCCAGTGAAGGGAGGAGAAGAATCACAATGGAATATAAACCAGGAGTCAGGGACCAGGTAAAGCTCAAAACTGATTTAGGAGTAAGGCTAATAAAAAAAGTGACAAGGTCCTAGGAAATCTGTATGAATGAAATTGAAGGAGGTTTGCTTGAGTTTACTGGCCTTGAGACACATAGGATAGCTGAGTTGGATAAAGTGTGGTTTCAAGGGGAATAAATGTTAACACGATCAAACACATGGACCAAGACAAGGACACAACTACTTATTCTTTTCTTCAAAATTTAAATACCTGCTTTGAATTATATTAGTTATATTAGTTACATAAAACCACCTACTATATTTTATTTTCCCTATGAGTTGCACACTATTTGTATTACTTTACAATAGGTATTCCTAAGACTTCTAGGAATGTATTAAAAGTAAAGCATGTAGAGTGAAGCAATTTAGAATACTTTATTGGACTAAGAGAATCCTGATAGTTTTAGTTAGAGGTCTAGTGCTTCCAACTAAGAATGTATGCAGTTACCTGCCAGAAACCATCTCTCCCTATGAACAAGGAAGTTGGCTTGTTTTTCTCTCTCTAAATGTTGGAATTTAATCATAGTACATTGTTTATTGCTCTGATCTTAACAATAACCTTCTGCTAATTATTCTGTAGTCATTTAGATCAGGAATATGAAGATATTAACTTCAAATGGCAGTTTTACTTTCTGATTGTGACTATTATTTTTATTTCTATATCTCTAAGAACAGATACTTTTTCATATATAGAAAGAGAAATTTTAATACTATTTTCTAGGTGATATTTAATACATTATTGTACATGAAGAGATTTTTGTCTTATTTCATAAAGATGTCTTTTACCCTTTGAAATGCCAGCATCTGACAGTTGTGTACTCCTTACTTTGTTGAACAAGCTCTAACCCAGGGAAAATACCAAGAGAATACCAGTGACTGACATTTAAACAAGCCTTGCCTTGTATTGGAATGTTTAAGTCTCTGTTGCTGAGCTCCTTTCAAAGGATTTTTTTCTATTATAGATTTTCATACAAGTAATACTTAGCTTTTGAACTTTCAAATAATGTTACATTCTGTTTATATCAAAGTATCAGACTAAGATGTAATACCTCCAGTGCCCAGACTGTTACATCATCATTTAGTCATCTTGTGGGTACTATGGTTTTTTTTTTTTTTTTTTTTTTTTTCTTTTCTTTCCAGTGGTGTTTCTTGTTTTGGTCAATATTAGGTGTATATAAAAGCAAATTGACAAATTCTATGCCTTATACTTCTTTTATTTTATCCACAACACCGATTAAGTATGCATCCTTTTAGACAAATCAGTTTCCTTCTGTGTCCCAGCTTACTGTCTGTAAAGTGAAGTGTTTTTAATAACAGCTTGTTGAGATTCCTTCCACTGCTGTCACTCTATATCATGTATTCTCACTGGAGATGATTTTAATCTCCAAGATGTGAAAATTGTGTCTTTGGGAGTTGGCATCTTAGATATTATAATAGTTTGTGGTTCTCCAAAGGGCCACCATATGTAAACAGACACACAGTAAATCTATGGTATTAAAATTCCATGGAAGGAAAGGAGTGATCAAGAAGAGTATGTCTAGACAGGTTCCTTAAGAGGTAATAGTTAAAGAAAAAAAGAGTTGAGAAACACTGCTTCTGGTATTTATGCACTTCTCAATTCATGGGCTCAGCCTAAATCATTATTACAACTCCTTTTAGTCCTTTTCCATTGATAGCATAGAATCATTATGTGGGTCATAAACACAGGTGTTCATGGTGATTATTTTCTGTCCGATGCTTGTTTGCATGTAGACATTGCTTGTATCTTTCAATCTTTCAGGCCTATATTTGTAGGTCATTATTTCCAAGAAAGGACTTGAACCCTAAAGAAAATTCCCCTCAGGAAAAAGTTTATACAGTGAAGAGAAAAATTTCTACCTTCATAATAAATATTCTCTTTATGCTGAGAATTATTGGACTATGTTAGCTCTGAATTATAAGGCATGATTTAAAAATAGAGCAAAAAGTTGAGCATGATTCAAGTTACTCTATAAATAAATATTTAGGAGAAGTTTCTTCCATTTTTAAATATTATATACAAAGTATACCAGTTCAATGAGTGCTCTTTCTCATGTTTAAATCCAACATTTTGGAGACAAAATAAGCATATATGCTTGTTTAAATAATTTTAACACAAAATTTTTTTTCTTTTAATTTCCCTTTGCTTTTCAGGAAACAAAGCAAAAAAGCAAAGTAAACGTAAGCAAGTGACCCAGGATAATAACAGACTTGTTATCAAAAGCTAATCAGTTTTCACAAAGGCTTAGAAAATTATTACCAGTGTGGTTCCAAAGAGCGTGGGAGAGTGGATAAGCCTCTACTGGCTGCAAACCGCAACCTGCAGATACTAAATTATATGATCCATGCCAACTGTCAGTTTCCCAATTCTGCAGGGAGCCTTAATTGCAGTCCTCACACTGTCTCACTTCAGTTTACTGACCAAATGGCAATTTCCAACAAAAACTAACTCATCAATGGTTAGTTAGGTAACATTTTCTAAATTTTAGACTAACAAACAAAAATGTCTAAGGTACAGTCAATTAAATGGATAATTACATTTCTCATTATATTGTGATGTTATTTTGCACACACATATACTTACACACATACAGGTATAAAATACCCAATATAAATACATAAGGACGGTGGTAGGCAGAATAATGGTCTCCCAAAGATGTGTATGTTCTAATCCCTGCACCTGTGAATATGTTATGTTACACAGCAAGGGGGAATATAGGTTGCAGATGAAATTGACATGGCTGACCAACTGACCTTAAGATAAAGAGATTACCCTGGATTATCTGGTGGTCCCAGTGTAATCATAAGGGTCCATAAATGGGGAAGAGGGAGATAGGAGAATTAGAATTTGAGAGACAACATCATGAGAAAGACTCGACTGGCCACTGCTGGCTTTGAAGATGAAAAGAAGCTACAGCCAAGGACCAAGGGCAGCCTCTAGAAGCTGGAAAAAGCAAGAAAGTGAATTCTCTCCTAGAGCCTCCAGAAGGGAGTGCAGCCTGGCCAGTTTGATTTTAGCCAGGTGAGGGTATTTCAGACTTCTGGGCTCCAGAAATAAGATTATTTTATATATATATATATATATATATATATACATATATATATATATATATATAAATTGTTATAGCCAAATAGGAAACTAATACAATAAAGTAAAATATTCAATATTAGAAATGTATTACTAAGGGCAAATACCAAAAAAAAGAAATCAGAAATTATGCTTATGACTTCAAAAACATTATTTCTATAGAGACACAGTACAGTAAAGTAGTTCAGACCGTTTCTAGAAGTAACCTACTTCATTTTAGATCCTAGCTCTATCACGTTCTAGGTTGGTAACCCTAGCCAGTCACTTCATATCTGTGACTCCATTTTCTCATCTTCATGGTGGATGAAGTAATAATTTTACCTCAAAAATTAGACTAAATAAATACATCTGATATTATAATCAGTAGTACCTAGCACAGAGTAAACCCTATATGTATCTTTCCTATTACTTTTACTATATTTATTATTTGCTATTTGTGCTCTTATTATTATTCTGAGATACAGCACTGAAGCATACAGTTTAGTTTTTGTATTATACCTTATATAATCATAATTATTTTGGATTCAGTATTATACCTCAAAAAATGATATAAAGTTTTAGCCCTTGATTATTTATATAGATCTATAGAGGGAGTTTTTTTTTTTTTTGCTGTACGTGGGCCTCTCACTGTTGTGGCCTCTCCCGTTGCGGAGCACAGGCTCCGGACGCGCAGGCTCAGCGGCCATGGTTCACGGGCCCAGCCACTCCGCGGCATGTGGGATCTTCCCGTACCGGGGCACGAACCCGTGTTCCCTGCATGGGCAGGCGGACTCTCAACCACTGCGCCACCAGGGAAGCCCTAGAGGGAGATTTTTAAAGGGATAGTTTGTAACAGTCTCATTATCATAGGTGAAGCATGAACTATCCCAGACATCCTATATGGTCTGACTTACTAACATAAGTATCTTCAGCATGAATTTTGTATATCAGAAATAAATATGGGAAACGATAATTTTTAAACCGTTTAGTGGTGAGCATTTTACAGGTAAATTAGCTCATCTCAAGGATCTTGTTCTTTCTCTGCAAATATATAATGATTTTATATATTTCTATATGTCTGCATGTACTGAACACTTAAAATTTACCAAATGTTTGCTTTATTTCTGTTATATTTGTATTAAATAGGGCTATTGGGAAAAATAAACTGCTTATTTTTTCATGCAATGGTTTGCGTAAAGAGGACAATGTACCACATAAGATAAACTTCTCTTTTATTTATCCTCTCTTTATATGGAAGCGTTGATGTTAGCAATTTTTTTACCAGTGAAATATCGTTCCCCTTAATATATTTATGCCACCACAAATTCACTTATATCAGACAACCTCAAGGAAAGGAGAACATATTGTACATTGCTCAAAGCTACACAAAACCACTGAGATGTAAACAGTTATCTAATGACAGCTTTATTTTAAAAATGAAATTTCTATTTTACAGAGGAAAAAAAAGCACTGCAAAATCTTAGTGTTTTTTTTCTACTTCTGTAAAATGAAATTAGATTAAACATTCCTAGCTCCATCTCGGTTTTTGAAACCTGTTTTTATTGTATATGATGGAAGGATGTTTTGCAGTTATAAGCACGTCAAACAGTGAAAGGTGATACTTTGAGAGACTCAGCAACTCACGGAGCTGGAAGGATTTTGAAAGTCATCAAATCCATACACACTCAGCTAAAATTCGACGATATATTGAACAAACCGGTAAAATTTATATTACTTTTCATGTTCAGGATATTAGAGATTTCATATATTTGTGCTATGACATAAGCCCTTTTAGTCTGTCTATTTACAGTTGAAGTGAAAAATACTAGGTTGGTTTGTTTTGTTTTTCAAATAAAATTTCATGGGTTTGAAGACTATTTTAAAGCTTGCCTTTCTCTATTCCTTTTTTAATTAGATAAGAGGAATACTTTTATTCTTTGTTCCTTATGTTACAGTGTCCAACATCTGGTCTTTCCCATCACAATCTTTAAGTTTACTCCAAGTTTCTAAACAATATATTGACTATAATATCCTTGATTTATTTTAAAGACAAAACATGTGCCTGTATTCTCATTAGATATCACCACTTTACAATGAATATGATAAATCAATCTTGTCCTCACTGAATGCATTTGACATTCGACATCCAAGCCTAATAAAAACAATGGTCTAATGAAAATGAGAAAAAGAAAATTTTCTGTTTTCTTTCTACTGATAAAACTAGTCAAACTACAACTGAGTTGCTCATTTATAGAAGGAGTAAAACCTGTCTGTTATCAGAAACTGAGCTGTCACAGCTGAATTTCTCTGTTCCTGAATTCCTTTGGGATATTTTTTAAAAGTAAAGTTGATTTCAAAGGCAAAACAAACAAACAAAAAAATAAACTCTCCTTAAATATAGTTTAGCTGGAGAGATCAAGGAAGCATAGATGAACATCACTTTGAAAATTCTCAAGTATTATCTCAGAAAACAGGGTATGACAATGTTCTTTCAAAAGAAAAATACAAATATTTCTATTCTGGCAATCTTAGGAATAGAAAATGGGAAGGAGAGGGAGAAGGCAGTGTAAACTGAAAAAAGATCTGTTAAAATCTTTGTGTCCTGAAAGCTGGGGGCTAGAGATATCTGTCTCCTAAATGAAATGATATTGATTTGGCTTTAATGTGGACGTATATGATATAGGTTTTTAAAAGACATCCATGATAATAATTTAAAACATAGAGAAGAATGTAAAGTAGCAAATAACCTTATTAGAATTTCTCTATTTGTTGTCCTGTTTGAAAATACAGCACTAAAAATCTAGTGTGGTTTTGTGTGTGTGTGTGTGTGTGTGTGTGTGTGTGTGTGTGTGTGTGTGT
>NW_020837954.1:23185186-23335573 GCF_003676395.1 Aethalodelphis obliquidens | reverse complement strand
TGTGTGTGTGTGTGTGTGTGTGTGTGTGTGTGTGTGTGTGTGTGTGTTAGGATAATGTATTAAATATAGTTTTTTTTATTAAAGTGAAATTTGACAATTAACATGAAAGTCATAGTGTTCCCTTTTATTCAGGGTAATCACCAATTCAAAGAGTATAGTTTAATATTCATCTTTATGAATATAATTGAGGCTATCAGATGCATCCTTCAGGGATTATTATGTCTTTTATTAAAAAGTGGTAGGGACATCTAACAATAATTCTTTTGGACACCATGGAGAATAAACAATAAAATAAAGCATTATTTTGAAATGCCTTAATAACAATGATTATAAAATAACTATAAACTAAGTAAGCCTTCCTTGAGTGGTATGTTTTTCTTAAATTCATTGTAAAATTTTAGTGAAACAATGCCAAAGAGGCACTTACAAACTCTTAAATTCACTATCCCTAAAATGTGAACTTGAATTATTGTCTGTAATTTGGAAACACCTACTGGATAATTCATTTGAAAAGGTCTTATTTGCAGATTTTTAAGAAAGACAATAATATGACACTAAGTAAGCATCAACATGCCCAATGTATTATGGCCAAAAAAATCTGTTATGCTCAGTCAAAACAGATGTCAAACACCACTTCACAGCAATTTTTTTCCCAAAATAATCGTTGGGAAATTATGTACCCGCATATGTTATAATCTGACATTTCTTTAAAATGGTTCACATCCTGAAAGGCTTTCGAGATAGGAACAAATCTTTTATTACTATTCTCTGTGTTCCACTTTTCAAATGTTTACTCTAGTCAGAGTTAGTACAGGGAAGAAGAAAATTAAAGTAATAATACCTTATCTAAATTGATCTCTCAACTATATCTGAAAAAAAGGTCATTACACCCATTACAAAGGTCCTAATAATCGAGAGAACTTGCAAGCCTCCACAGGAGGCACTGACAAAAAGCTATTAAAAAAAGTAGAGTACGGTACAGCAGGAGAAAGAACGTACCATCATAGAGGGTTTAACATTTCCAGATGCAGCCCATTGCAGAACATCTGCAATTTGTCTCTCAATTGCAAATGTTCTCTGTCTTCAGATTATAAACCAACAAGACACGTGTAAGGCATCTTGTTTTCAGGGTTACTCAAACGTTTACAGCAGTATTTTTTTTTACACCCTACTGGTTACACACCTCTGTAGGTTGAAACAAGTATAAACCATCAATCCATCTCCAAACAATATAGACAATTTGGCACTGGGCACCTGTATGAGAGATTCAAACTGTAAACTGCCCTTTATCAATAACTAACACATCTTCGTTCTTATCAGATGTCAGCACCAGACTTCCAGACATTCCTGGAGATAAGCACAGAGCTGACCAACTGCAGCTGAAAGATAACCATATCTTACACAAGACTGGTAGTATCTTCATTTCATTAAAGAGAAAACAAAGAGCTAGAATCAAAAATCAAGTTTATTGTTGAGAGAGAATTGGGACCCATCAATTGACACCTAGACCTGAATCTCCTAAGGGAACCCAGAATCTCTTAGGAAAACAAAGTGTTATATTTTACATTTGGCTAAAAGTAAACAGCCTTTAGATTCAGCATTTTTTTGGCCAGAGTAATAAATATTTGCAAAAAGTTGAGGGCCTTTGTGCTTTTTCCATTCTGAGAGCACTACACAGGCAAATAAACAGACACAAGAAAGAAAGAGAGGAGAAAAAGAGAGTGAAGAACAGAATGAGGAAGAGAGAAAGAGGAGGAGAGGAAGGGGAAGAGGAAGAAGAATCTAATTTATGCAAAATTGTAAATGCCCAATAAAAATGTTTGTCCTTTGGCAATCTCCCCAGGTGCATTCATGTCAAAATGGGAAACAATCTCCTAAATTCCAGGAATGATTTACTAAAGGTAGACTATAAATCATAAAAAAAAAAAAAACAATAGTTTTCATTGGGGCTAAATCAATAGTAGGAATCTCAATTTACAATTGCACTTAATTTTGCCTGTGTGGAGCTTATACTTTAAGAGGGTAAGAGGGTATAGTGTCCATATAGATAATTAGCAAACAGACAGTTCTTGTGTTTGGGGGGGTGGAAGGGGAAGTCTGAACAACTTAGAACTCACTGGCCTAAAACTGATTCTTAATTATACCAAAGGGAAAAAAAAAAAAAAGGTCAAATCATGGTATCAAGGAAACAAAATATCTGCTAATGGTAAATGAATAATCCCTATAGCAATTATGTAAGTCAGGTAGAGAAAATATCTTTCCAGACCCTGTCCACAGCTTCTACTTTTCCATTTTCCATTATCTTATCCAAATAACACATTATGCTTCCACCATAAAGCCATTTGTTCCTTGCTTTTAAACACTGGAGGCCTTCTTTGTTCTTGATCTCAACTTTACAGACAAAGAAATGCACTCTCTGTGGCAGGTTTCTGGGTCACTGAGGGTCTATAGTATTCCTTGAGCAAAAACTGAAAAGAAAATATATTTTTACTCTAAGATTGAGAAAAATGTAACTGGTAATATACAAAGTTGTCTTTTACTTTTCCACTTGTTGTTTTGTTAGTTGAATTAAAATATCCTTCTTATCATTTTAAGATATATACATCATCACATGATGGTATTGCAGTGGTGTAAACATTTACATTTGCTCTGGGAAATGGCCTGGCCTGACATGCTTCTCATCTTGTAATTTTAAAATGAGTTGTAATAACTCATGTGAAGTATCATTCTTAATTAAAAGAACCTCATTACAGAGAAGAGGTAGCTTTCTCATCATTTATTCAGTAAAGACATCTTTCTTAAATCCTTATTTAAAAGATGCATTCAAAGTATGAAAAGGAATCAGAAATGTGGCATTCTGAAGCGGATACTTATCACAACACTAGTCTTCTTTCTTTATCTATCTGAAGGCCAGTTTACTACTTCTGTAAGTGTTTTGAGTGCTTACCATTTCTTTCCTTTCCTTTCTGTTATTAGTTCTCACCACTGAGGAGGGTAAAGAACATCAAACTTATTGACTCTTCTCCTGGGTATTATAGATCTTGAGGAAATTCCAGTTTCTTCTGGCTAACTCACAGTAGAGTGGCTATTAATATTAAGATTAATAACATTATTAATCTTAGTATTATCTTTTTATTAGTAAGATTATAAGATTAATATTATTATTATTAGGAATAATAATAAGAAGAAGAAGAATCCTAAGAGTGCTGTCTTACATTGACGCAGGGTCTGCTATATACAAGATTAGATTATCTTGGATCAATGTGATAATTCACAATTTCTATTCTTGTTAGTAGTAAATCTTAAAATAGACATTCCTGTGTATTTCAGTTAACCACGGGCTCATCTGTATAAATCCAGATATCAAGAAGCTTCAGAGCATCAGAAGCAAAAGATGTTAAGAAAAGAGACCCTCCAAGGGCCCAGCTCTCACACATCAAGACATCTGAAGGGTGTAAGATCATATTACCTGATATCAATTCTCTTGTTCATCTATCCATTCAATATATATTTATTTAGTGCCCACTATGTGGCAGGCACTATTAGGTACTGGATATATACTGTGTCTTCATGGAGCCTATATTCTGGTGGTGGGAAAAGCAACTATACCCCAATAAAAAAATACATATATAAATGAAACTAGTGTGAATAACTGTAGAGAAAAGTAAAGTAGAGAAGAGAATTAGAAAGAATTAAGTTGGAGGATTATTAGTTATTGAACAGGAAAGGCTTTTGGAGAAGACCACGATTAATAAAGTATCTGGTCCATGAGGACCAAGGTTTGTGTTTTGGGGCGAGAAGAACATTCATACAGAGGGAGCACCAAGACAACTTGGCTTGTCTCAAAGCTTAAAGTTTCTTGGCATTGTTGCTTTGCCTAAGTCAGCAAGAGCATAACTACATAAAAGCTTGACAAAGTTGTTCATCGGAGTTCTGCATTCTTCTCAATTTTTAATCTTTTAAAACTATTTGGAAAAAAACAAAATTATATTTTAAAACTATTATCACTGTGAAGCAATTCAAATCTTAAAATAAATAGAATAAGCCAAATATCCATAAACTAACCACCTAGGTTTAAAATCTTATATTTTGCCTTTTTTTTTCCAAAATTCTTTTAAGGAAGTTAAGCATCAGATAGAAAATGAAAACATGTGTGTACCTGTGTTATTTAAGGTTTATTGTTGCAAGTAACAGAAAATAGTATGACCCGACTGTTGGCTGACGCTAGCACCAAGAATGAGAATGTGGATCTTAGCACAGAAAAGATCCATCACTGAGTAGAAACACCCACTCCAGGGTCAGTAGAAGAGAGTTTCCACGGTGAAAAGGACAAAGCCACCAGGGAGGGGGTACTCTGGAAAAGAGTTTTGAATTGCTAGGTATTCAACTTGCTACACAGGTAATCCACAAAGGCACAGATCTAGCAAGGAGCAAAGACTACAAAGTTTGCTGTGTTCTCTGATGCAGAATGAGACGCAAACACACAAAGGAGAACCTCATCCAAAAAATGGTGCTCAGGTAGTAAACAGTACAGAAGGCTGCAGAGATTCACTGGGAGAAATGTCCTGTGAGCACCTACATGAGTACATGAAAGCAACTGAGCTGATCAAGAATATATAAACTTCTTCCAACGAAGAGACCATGTAGAATAAAGAAGGACATACTTGGCCAGCAATACATGGAACCAGTGTTTGCTGCCTTAATTAGCACGTAGTAGGTGAGCAGAATGCAAAAGATAGCCATCCCTTCATTATCTCAGAATACAGCCACAGATCAGGAGATACATTCAGGTATTATAGCAATTATAGGAGCAGCAAGGGGCCCAGCTGCTTTAGCCATTCTCAAGCTCTTTGAAGAGGTTAATACTTGATGATGAAAGTGAAGGAAGAGAAAAGAGAGGCCAGGGACATACAGATATTCTGAATGTTGATTATATATAATGTGGATAAGATGAAGTACATGGTAACTTGCAGCAGAGATAATCATTTAAGCCTAGGTAAACTGTCCCTCCAATGACTTGTTCCAAATACTACCAGTCCTGGCCACCAAACCAGATACAGAAATGATAAAACCCCTCCTCAACCAGGAACAGGATAGTCCAATAATTAAAGTACAGATGAAACTTGTGGATAACATTTTCAAATCTCAGGACACCAAGGAGATAGTTGAAGAAAGATAACACAGTGATCACTGACAGAATGAAAAACTTCACAAGGGCATCCTGCTTGTCATAGGACAACCACAAAAATCTCAGCTAAGTCACCTTGACATCAATGGCTGGCAACAGATGACACTCTGTCAATAAATAAATAGTTGCACAGCATTCCTCGGGAATCTGGTCATCTAGAATAGGAATTTTGAAAATGCATTATTAATTAAAGTTTCAAGTGGCAAAGTACATTTAATTGGATAAAGTGAACTTAAATAATAAATAAGAGGTCTACGATTACTAAAATGAATAAGAAAACATAGTGGGGAAATCTATGAATGCAATGAAATACTTTCCACTGATTCCAGAGTCTTATATCAGTCTTCGAACTTCAGCACAACTGACCCACAGGGGAGAAGAAAATTAGATTGTCTAGATTCCTTAGAGAACAACAGCCTAAAGAACCAACACTTTCCAACTCTGCCTCTGTGCTTTTTTCATGTAATGCTTTCAAAGTTGTTTAACCTGTTTTTTAAAATCTAAAGAAGCAATGTTATTAAAAAGTTAAATCTGGGCTTCCCTGGTGGCGCAATGGTTGAGAGTCCGCCTGAAAAAAGTTAAATCTAATTGTCACTAGACGACCCAGTTGAGATTTCATATCTTCTTATATATGATCAGAATGGATGATGAGACAAATAATTTTTTAAAATTTGAAATTGCCTTTGATTTGTTACTATAATCAGACTCTAAAAGGGTTTCTCAAACTTTGATATGCATATAAATTACTTGGGGAACTTGTTAAAATGCAGATTATGTTTCAATAGGATTAAAACCAAACTGGGTCTGAGATTCTGCATTTGCAACAAGCTCCCAGGTGATGCTGATACTGTTGATCCAAGGATCATACTCTGAACAGCAAGGACTTAGATTTGACTTTTACCATTCCTATTCAAAGCTTGTCCAGCTGATAGCTTTCAAATTAGTAAGTGAAGTCAGGCCTGTAGACAATGTCAGAAACAAATATGAGATATTATAATAGTTTTTAAATAAACATCTCATGCCCTAAACAAATTGAAAACATTTTCCCAAATAGTGTTTTTCTTGCAGCCAAAATGTTAGCTCTGTGGAGATGTAAACAGGTTATTCTTGGCATGCCAGAAGCTCGTCTTAAATACTTTGTAATGTTTTTTAGTTAATGTGTAGCAAGAAATAGGCCTCTGAGAGTTAAGAACCACAAAACAAAAAAAGAAGTAAACCTTTTCGTTGAAAAGCTCCAATTCCCACATTAACGTCTCATTCACAGCCTAATTGTAACCCAATTAGGAAAATTAAGATAAGAAGAAACAGCTGGAACAGAGAGACAGCTTGAAGTGAACCCTCTGCACTCATTATTTGATGGAGATCATTACCCAACTCTACACATAGTGCATGATATTTAATATGATTGGGCTAATTTATATCTGAAAAGAATAAGAACACCTTATGGATAAAATGGATAACTAATAAGAACCTGCTGTATAAAAAATAAATAAAATTCAAAAAAAATAAAGAACACCTTATGTAAAAAAATAAACTGGTCCATTAGCTCTGACTCTTTAACAGTCTATTATCTGATGTTTCAAGGGCAGTCATAGGAAATATTGCTAGTCCTCTTTTAATCTCTCTCCACAGCATTCCCCTTCTACTTTTTGATCATGGGATTATATTCATCCCATGAGTATTGCAACCAAAAATGCACAGTTGATAACTCTGAGACGTCCGGTGTTCACTTTTATGTGTGGTTAGTGTTAAAAAGAGAATAAAGGCTTGCTTTTATTTTTACATGGGCAATTACATAACTATAGTCTTGCAGTTCAAGGAACTCATATAATGCATTGAAAAAAAAATCCCACATTGTTGTAGCAAGTTGTTTAAGAACACAAGTTAGGCATCACAAGGAGAATTTTTTCTTTTACTGTGTTTAAATGAATAAAGGCTAACTAAACCTATTATGGTGATCATTTCACAATATATGTAAATCAAACTATCATGATGTACACCTTAAACTCACATAAAGATATATGTCGGTTATTTCTCAATAAAACTGAGAAAAAAGAATCCAAGTTACACAGTTAAAAGTAATGACTTAAGTTCTCTAAGACTTACTTTCCTCATGTACAAATAATGGGCAGTAACAGTGTACAGTGCTGTTGAGACAATTGAATTAAATTAATTCATGTAAAACATGGATTCTGCCTGACCTGTGTAACTACTCAGTAAATATTAGCTATCTTTATGTATGGGGACCCAACACTTCAATTACTATGATTCATAATCTCCTCCTTCAAGATCAACTCCTAGACAAGTTAAGTACATTGTCATTTATAGATTATCTAGTGTGTATGTACGGGACATCTCACCATCCCAGGAGGCCCATCTGAAGTTATGCTGTGGAGTCCATGAAAACAGGTAAAATAAATGACAGGAAAAGATAATACTTTTGATAGGTAAATCAGCAAAGTAAATATAAACTAAAGTATTAATGGAGACACTTTCAAATTCTTTTGATGTGTTTCCATAGTTTGTTTTTTTTGCTTATAGATAACCATAGTTTGTCATTCCTTTTTTAAATTTTTATTGCAGTGTAGTTGATTTATAATAAAACTTACAAGTTATACATATACATATATCCACTCTTTTTTTTTTTTAAGATGCTTTTCCCATCTAGGCCATTACAGAGTATTGAGTAGAGTTCCCTGTGCTATACAGCAGGTTCTTATTAGTTATCTATTTGATATACAGTAGTGTGTATACATCAGTCTCAATCTCCCAATTTATCCCTCTTTCCCCTCTTATCCCCTAGTAACCATAAGTGTCTTTTCTATATCTGTGACTCTATTTCTGCTTTGTAAATAAGTTCATTTGTACCCATTTTTTTTAAGATTCCACATATAAGTGATATCATATTAAATGGAAACCCCAAAACATTACATTTTCGTGCCTGACATCATGTTTAGTTTTCACTTTGAGTGGATAGAGTAGTACAATATAATACATGATAACTAAGGCCTACAAAATCCTGCCCCCCTCCACACACACAAATAACACACATCCGAATACACATTTATGGAAAATATGACCAAATAATAAAGGGCCCTGAGTAAAGTCTGGTAAATTTGAACTTTGTCTATACAATACCAACATGACTCTTCAATTTGATCAAGATTGAAAAACTACTCAACAATATCATAGGAGATCGGGTTGCTTCATGGAATCAGCCAGTGATTCACTGAGTTCACTGATCAATTCAATCAACCTGTTTGTTGTGAAATCCCTGGAGAGGGAGCCTGCCAGGGTCAGTAGCATCAAGCGCTGCTCTGGTTTACATTGGAATGATAGTCTAACCATTTCAGAGTTGGAGAGAGTTCTCAGATTCTATAAGAAAATGAGCTACTGGTTATATTTTGTAATACCAGAAAAAAAGAAGCAAAAAAAGATGAGCTACCTGGTACACATGTAATGTGTTATATCAGCAGGATAAATGGGCTAAAATTCATTTCTGATATATCAATCTCAGATCCAGAAGAATAAAAATAATATATTCATGACTGTGACTGGATTTGCATTAACATAGCTAAAGGTAAAATTTTATCCCTTATATCTATGCTTCTAAACAATATGGTACTTAATTTTGGGGGGAATTTCTATTCCCAATATCCCCAGGGGATATGCATATATAGAAGTGTTCAGCTACTTAAAACTGACATGGAAGCAATTCTGCATATATTTCATGACTAATGAAAACAAACACACACACAAAATCAGTTCCTAACTAGCTAAGCCTGACAAGTTTAGATTTATACCACCAGCCTGATTATTTATAGTCCATTTATTTCCATACTAATTATAGAACAACCAAATAGTCAATGAAATTTTACTGTTATTTTGAAGACTGGTAACCAAATTAGTTTGTACATTTTGTTTGAACTGTTTTTTTTTCCCCAAGAGAGTTATTATTTTTTTTAAGAATCTAAAGAAAATGAATTGAACATGCACAGTATTAAGAATAAATACAGTTCTTCAGGAAGAACAATTTCAAATAACATTAATGAATTTGAAAATAATAGGTGCTTAGCCATTGAATATATAAATTCATCATTATTAAGATAATATAAAAATATTAAGAAAAAATATAAATTCTCTGTCAGAGAATGTTTTCATAGCAGCTCTAAAGGAAATACACCCAAACTTGTAAAAACTCTCCTGGCTCCCTGACTTCCACCAGTGTACTGCTCCTCTCTGCCCAGCCTGGAGTTGCATGGTCCTACCTCCATCTCCAAAAGCCGGTCTGGGGTCTGGGGAGTGGAAATGAGTTGGGGCTGGTGGGAGCATCGTGAACCCTGTGGAAGAGCTTCAATGTGTTGGGAGAAGCTTTCACCGTTGCTTTCTGTTCATGATTGACAGGAAAAATTTAGATAGCATGACTGCAGCATTTCCTGATGAAAAGACTCACTGTAAATCTTGCCATGGAAAGAAGAATGGGCCAAAAGGCTTAAGTGCAACGGGGGCCCTGGCATGTTCCAGATGGATGGTGATGAGAGGCTAGGCATCCAAACTTACAGGGCTACAACAAATCCAAGTACTTCTAAAAATGCTCATAAATAGGGAGGTGATGAGAAGTGTTCCAGATATGGGGATTTCATATATGCTGCAGAGAAGCTAACTGGAGCTGGAAAGTCCAGGCACAAATGTGTTTCTATGTGCCAGTGTGGGAAGAGTCTTGTATCAACAACCCTGACTAGGAAGGAAGGTGAAATCTACTGTAACAGATGCTATGCAAAGAACTTTGAGCCAAAGGATTTGAGCAAAAGCCCTCGTTCATGCTCAGTAAAGGTGCAAACTCCGAACCCAGATTACACCCTGAGAATTTCTACATAATCTAGGCTCAAGTCCTCTAACTAAACTACTGTACAATCCTACCAGCACTTAAATATTGTATGTTATCCTGTACTTGGATTGACTAGCTGAAAGAGAGCACTGTATCCTTCTGCTTTATTCATCAGCATTTTGAAGAACCATTCCTTTTACATTTTAAATAAAATTTCAGCTTGAAAAAAAACAACTTCTCTATGCAATATTTACTAGTCAAATATTGTAATTCAAAAGTGTATAGATTATATTAAATAAATGTAATATGATACAACTTTTAATCCCTTAAATTTCAAATTTATTCTTTCTCTACACTGCTCTGCAATTGGGACTAGACCATTAATTTCCCTAAAGCTCTTAACATCTGTAAATTTTATCTGGCTTAATTTTCCTCTCCACTTTTTAAAATACATGTAGACTATAAAAGGCACCAGGACAAAACTCTGCAGATTTTCTAAGAGGTCACAAGCTGTATTTGAGGAATTCTCACAGACCACAATTACCACAGGCTATGGAAAGGAGTCAGAAGGGTAAGGCAGAGATTTCCAAGGAGCATATGCTCTCTAGGAAAAGTAGCATCTGATTCCCTTTCCAACATATGTTTGACATTTCCTTCAGTCCATATTCCCTCAACAATTCCACCAGTTCTGCTCATGTCTTCAATATGTGGTTAAAAACCTATTCTTTGAGCAGATTTCTCTGCTGATTATATCAAACCTGAGTCACTAATTTTGTGTTTTATCCCCCAGCGATGGACTTTGAAATTTCTCTGTTCCTTTGCTTTTGATACCCCTCTTTGTTTAGAACACTCCTCCCTTCCATTCTTATTATTAACTCCTATGCATTCTTTTAGATTGTTTTGATCTTATTTCATGTAGGTCAGGATAGCTAGGTTACACTGCAGTAGCAAACAATCCCTAAATCTCATGGCTAAAAATATTAAATGTTTATTTTTCATTCATACCAGATGTTTGATGTGGGTTGGCAGGAGGTTCTGTTAACTGCAGGTCTTCAAGGCTAGCAGAGGCCCTATCTCATCTTTTCAGGATTGCTATGACAATTAACAGGGAAGGAAATACCAGCACACCATGCACTGATTCTTCAGGCTTCCACTCAAAAGGTGAAACAACACCTCTGTACCACATTTCATAAACTGAAGCAAGTCACCTGAACATACCTAACTCAAACAGGGGGATTAGGAATGCTCTCCTACAGGGTGCCCAGAAGAAGGGCTAGCATTTGTGATCATTGCTAATATCATCAAGGGAATAAAAATTGTGTCATATTTATCATGACATGCCCAGAATCTGTTAGATTCTGTATATCCTGAGTGCCTATTCTTATGTCTAACAATTTATAAGTTATTTATTATTAATAAGTATAACACATTATCCTTGCTCTTGAGAACAGGAAATCAACATTTAACCATAAGTTAATCATTCCATCTCTAACTGCAAAACCAAAACATGCTTAAAAAATCAATAGGCCTTTAAGATGATTTTTTTTCCCCTTCTTTTTTGAAACTTTGAGGTAAAACATTCAGCAAATAGTGAGCTTTTATAGTCAAGGGTAAAACAGCATTAAAAATAAGTGGTAAAATTGAGCACAGGGTGAGGAAAGGTCTACTGCCTGCTTAATTAGCCTTCCATTTTCTAAGGCAGGGCAATATTCAGTCAATTTGGAAAGCTTATCGTAACATTGAGAAGAAACCTAAATTTTCACGCAAGATCATATAAATGAGATCCCAGAAATAATTTCCATTTTATTTTTGACTAGGGCATAGCAAAACACTTAGATTCCCGCATAAGAGAAAAACACTCTCTTCTCTGCCCAAATATAGAAGACTGTGGAGGTGTTAATGACAGATCTGATTATGCACCAAGAGAATAGCAACATCTGCACATGGGCAAAGATTCCCAAAGGCTGACTGACAACTCTGCTTTAGCAGACAGTTCTTGGAAGGGAAAAATCGGTTTCTGTTAACACTTTTCACCGCTTCTCTAATGAACACGGCCTGGATCTGACTGGCAATGTCCCCCGGCTGTACCCAAATAAGGTTATACAATAGTGCTTAGGAAAACATCTGTCTTTCGTGCTGATGCCATATCTGTGCCCAGCATACAGATCCTTTTTTCCTGGGTGCTAGTCATGTGATCACATGATTTTCTTGGACTTTCAACTGCATTATTTTGCAATTGATTTTATGTTTTATTATTTAGCATGTTTCCTAAAGCTCACAGTGTCTGTAAGTTTTTATCTAACTTAATCTTCCTGTTCACTTGTTTAAATATATGGGAAATGCTCTTAGGTTAATGGAGCTAGAGGGAAATAGGGCAGAACCACTTTGCAGAAAGATAAGTTAGGATTATTAGAAAAGCAAAATCACGTTTTCATTTATATAACAAGGAAGAGGGTCCTGAGCTCTTCTTTAATAAAATTTAAAATACAATTTAAAAATGTTTAAATTAATCTAATTAAGATACTTATCTATTGCAATTCCCTTAGCATCTTAGCATCTTGAGGATAGTAGATTCTGTGTAAATTTTGCTTCATGAGAATAATGATCATAATTCAGTGAATGGTGATAATAAAGTCCAGATAATTAAGCAGTGCTGTAGCCTGTTCAGGCCCATCCTACTACCCAATGAGAACCTGATAAGAATAGACATTAGGACAAAATTATGTGGTAGAAAAGTATTTCCCACTCTGGTCCACTTTAGACATTTGCAGAAGCTCATTTTTCAATGTTTTTCTAGCATTGTGTACCAGGCTATTTCTTTTACCAAAAAAATACACCATGGGATATCTCTTTCCCTTAGGCTTTTATGCTAATACCATTTCCACCATTGTCTTTTATTTACATGGAGCAAATAAGAGTTGTTTTGACAATCATAGCAAGACAGGAAAATTGACCTCCAATTTTTCACTACTTTTGGTCTTCATCATAGGGTTTAGCTAGCAACTGAATTGCTTTTTCAGAATAATAGTATTTGTATAACTATAAAAGACCATTCCTGTAAAAGTCAAAAAAGACAGTAGTCAATGATGGATGCTATAATTTTAAAGATTTGTGCTCTGATTTGAAAAAATATTCCCTTTTCTTGCAATACTTGAAGAGGTAAAACCCACGATGCTAGTCTCTCTCTGAATTTTGGTAGATGTACAAATCTGATCAATAGAAAAATAACTATGTTTTATTTGCTGGCACAGGTTCATATTAAGTAGACAGTTTTAGCATTTGCATGTTTATTTCTTTTGAAAAAAGTAAAAAAGACAATTACTCTTTGTTAACCATTCACAATTAAGTACATATATCCATAATACTATAAGAACTACGTAATACAAGATGGATGAAGTAGTAAAGAGTGGCATGGATTTTAGCATCTCTGAAAGATACAGAAAAGCATATAACAGTTACCATAGAGGGAGATGAGTGACATATTGGAGCAGCAGAGATACCCTGTGATTAGTACTGGCTATGGAATAGATTGTAGCAAGGCAGAGAAAATAATATTGAAACAGAGATCTACAGATTGAATAGAATTTTAACAAAGGGTTGGGGATGGAGTGCAAATGTTTGAGTTGGGCATGTGCATGTGCGTGCGTGTGTGTGTGTCTGTGTTTTCAGACAGAAAGAGCAATATGAGTGGCTGACAAGACAGAGAAAATGGACCTAGTTATGAAAGTCTTAAAAGCTATAGTAAGATATGAAAATTTTACCTAAGAGCAGGACTGGCTCCATAATGTGTGGGGGACAGTGCATAAATGAGACTATATGGCTTTGTGTTCAAAAATTATTAAGAATTTCAACATGGTAGAGTGAGCACCAAACCAAGATGGGGCCCTTCTAAGAGTAGGACCCTGTGTAATTGCTCATGCCACACACCCGTGAAGCTAGTCCCATCTAAGACTAAGAAGAAACTATGAAAGGTTTTAAGTAAGAGAATTCTAAAAGGTCGTTTGAGTGTTAAAAATATTCTTCTGCCTCCATTATAGAGCATAGCTTGGAAGGGAAGCCATATTTGAAGCAGGGAGACTCTCCTGAAGGCTCTACACATAATTCAGATGATAGACAATATTGGCATGAACTGCGGTAATAGGCATAAAAATGGAGCGAATTACAAAATTTCAGGATGTATTTAGAAGAAAGAACATAAGAATTATAACACGTTGATGGCAGAGATACAGAGACAAATTCAAGAATATATTTCAAGACTTCTGTTTGAGGATAAGGAATACAAGAAATGGAAAAAGATTAGGGCATAAAGTGTTTTCGCACCTAATTGAAAATTACAGTAATTAGTTGTACGCTATGAAATAAAACGAGACCTATACTAAAAATAGAAGTTAGAAAATCATTGGTACTTATAAAAAACCTACATGTGCATCAACAGAGGAATGGATAAAGAAGATGTGGGGGGGGGGGAAGATGGTGGAAGAATAAGACGCGGAGATCACCTTCCTCCCCACAGATACATCAAAAATACATCTACATGTGGAACAACTCCTACAGAACACCTACTGAACGCTGGCAGAAGACCTCAGACCTCCCAAAAGGCAAGAAATTCCCCACGTACCTGGGTAGGGCAAAAGAAAAAACAGAGACAAAAGAATAGGGACGGGACCTGCACCAGTAGGAGGGAGCCATGAAGGAGGAAAGGTTCCCACACAATAGAAGCCCCTTCGCGGGCGGAGACTGCGGGTGGCGGAGCGGGCAGCTGCGGCGCTGCGGGGGACAGCGCAGCAACAGAGGTGCGGAGGGCAAAGCGCAGAGATTCCCGCACAGAGGATCGGTGACGACCGGCACTCACCAGCCCGAGAGGCTTGTCTGCTCCCCCGCCAGGGCGGGTGGAGCTGGGAGTAGAGGCTCGGGCTTCGGTCAGAGCGCAGGGAGAGGACTGGGGTTGGTGGCATAAACACAGCCTAAGGGGGGTTAGTGCACCCCGGCTAGCCGGGAGGGAGTCCAGGAAAACGTCTGGAGCTGCCGAAGAGGCAAGAGACTTTTTCCTCCCTCTTTGTTTCCTGGTGCTCGAGGAGAGGGGATTAAGAGCACTGCTTAAAGGAGCTCCAGAGACGGGCACGAGCCGCGGCTAACAGCACGGACCCCAGAGACGGGCATGAGATGCTAAGGCTGCTGCTGCCGCCACCAAGAAACCTGTGTGCGAGCACAGGTCACTATCTACACCCCCCTACGGGGAGCCTGTGCAACCTGCCACTGCCAGGGTCCTGGGATCCAGGGACAACTCCCCCGGGAGTTGGGACAACCTCCCAAGGCGCGCCTCAGACTGGTGCAACGTCGTGCTGGCCTCTGCCGCCGCAGGCTCCCCCCGCACTCCGTGCCCCTCCCTCCCCCCGGCCTGAGTGAGCCAGATCCCCCGAATCAGTGGCTCCTTTAACCCCGTCCTGTCTGAGCGAAGAGCAGATGCCCTGCGGCGACCTACATGCAGAGGCGGGGCCAAATCCAAAGCTGAACCCCAGGAACTGTGTGAACAAAGAAGAAAAAGGGAAATCTCTCCCAGCACCACAGGAGCAAAGGATTAAATCTCCACAATCAACTTGATGTAACCTGCATCCATGGAATACCTGAATAGACAACGAATCATCCCAAAGTGAGGAGGTGGCCTTTGAGAGCAAGATTTATGATTTTTTCCACTTTTCCTCTTTTTGTGAGTGTGTATGTGTATGCTTCTGTGTGAGATTTTGTCTGTATAGCTTTGCTTTCACCATTTGTCCTAGGGTTCTATCCGTCCATTCGTTTTTTTACGATTTAAAAAAACTTTTTTCTTAATAATTTTATTTCATTTTACCTTACTTTATTTTATTTTCTTTTATCCTCTTTCTTTCTTCCGCTCTCTCTCTTTCTTTCCTTCTTTCTTTTCTTTCTGTCTTTCTTTCTACTTTTTCTCCCTTTTATTATGAGCTGTGTGGACGAAAGGCTATTGGTGCTGCAGCCAGGAGTCAGTGCTGTGCCTCTGAGGTGGGAGAGCCAAATTCAGGGCACTGGTCCACAAGAGACCTCCCAGCTCCATGTAATATCAAATGGCAAAAATCTCCCAGAGATCTCCATATCAGCACCAACACCCAGCTTCACTCAATGACCAGCAAGCTACAGTGCTGGACACCCTATGCCAAACAACTAGCAAGACAGGATCACAAAACCACCCAGTAGCAGAGAGGATGCTAAAATCATAATAAGTCCACAGACACCCCAAAACACACCACCAGACATGGACCTGCCCACCAGAAAGACAAAATCTAGCCTCATCAACCAGAACACAGGCACTAGTCCCCTCCGCCAGGAAACCTACACAACCCACTGAACCAACTTTAGCCACTGCAGACAGACACCGAAAACAACGGGAACTACAAACCTGCAGCCTGCAAAAAAGAGACCCCAAACACAGTAAGATAAGCAAAATGAGAAGACAGAAAAACACACAGCAGATGAAGGAGCAAGATAAAAACCCACCAGACCTAACAAATGAAGAGGAAATAGGCAGCCTACCTGAAAAAGAATTCAGAATAATGATAGTAAAGATGATCCAAAATCTTGGAAATAGAATAGAGAAAATGCAACAAACATTTAACAAGAACCTAGAAGAACTAAAGATGAAACAAGCAATGATGAACAACACAATAAATGAAATTAAAAATACACTAGAAGGGATCAATAGCAGAATAAGTGAGGCAGAAGAACGGATAAGTGACCTGGAAGATAAAATAGTGGAAATAACTACTGCAGAGAAGAATAAAGAAAAAAGAATGAAAAGAACTGAGGACAGTCTCAGAGACCTCTGGGACAATGTGAAACACACCAACATTCGAATTATAGGGGCTCCAGAAGAAGAAGAGAAAAAGAAAGGGACTGAGAAAATATTTGAAGAGATTATAGTTGAAAACTTCCCTAATATGGGAAAGAAAATAGTTAATCAAGTCCAGAAAGTACAGAGAGTCCCATACAGGATAAATCCAAGGAGAAACATGCCAACACACATATTAATCAAACTGTCAAAAATTAAATACAAAGAAAACATATTAAAAGCAGCAAGGGAAAAACAACAAATAACACACAAGGGAATGCCCATAAGGTTAACAGCTGATCTTTCAGCAGAAACTCTTCAAGCAAGAAGGGACTGGCAGGACATATTTAAAGTGATGAAGGAGAAAAACCTACAACCAAGATTATTCTACTCAGCAAGGATCTTATTCAGATTTGATGGAGAAATTAAAACCTTTACAGACAAGCAAAAGCTGAGAGTTCAGCACCACCAAACCAGCTTTACAACAACTGTTAAAGGATCTTCTCTAGGGAAGAAACACAAGAGAAGGAAAAGACCTACGATAACAAACCCAAAACAATTAAGAAAGTGGGAATAGGAACATACATATCAATATTACCTTAAATGTAAATGGATTAAATGCTCCCAACAAAAGACACAGACTGGCTGAATGGATACAAAAACAGGACCCGTATATATGCTGTCTACAAGAGACCCACTTCAGACCTACAGAGACATACAGACTGAAAGTGAGGGGATGGAAAAAGATATTCCATGCAAGTGGAAACCAAAAGAAAGCTGGAGTAGCAATTCTCATATCAGACAAAATAGACTTTAAAATAAAGCATATTAGAAGAGACAAAGAAGGACACTACATAATGATCAAGGGATTGTCCAAGAAGAAGATGTAACAATTGTAAATATTTATCCTCCCAACATAGGAGCACCTCAATACATAAGGCAAATACTAACAGCCATAAAAGGGGAAATAGACAGTAACACATTCATAGTAGGGGACTTTAACAGCCCACTTTCACCAATGGACAGATCATCCAAAATGAAAATAAATAAGGAAACACAAGCTATAAATGATACATTAAACAAGATGGACTTAATTGATATTTATAGGACATTCCATCCAAAAACAACAGAATACACATTTTTCTCAAGTGTTCATGGAAGATTCTCCAGGAGAGATCATATCTTGGGTCACAAGTCAACCCTTGGTAAATTTAAGAAAATTGAAATTCTATCAAGTATCTTTTCTGACCACAACGCTATGAGACTAGATATCAATTACAGGAAAAGTTCTGTAAAATGTACAAACACATGGAGGCTAAACAATACACTACTTAATAATGAAGTGATCACTGAAGAAATCAAAGAGGAAATAAAAAAATATCTAGAAACGAATGACAATGCAGACATGACAACCCAAAACCTATGGGATGCAGCAAAAGCAGTTCTAAGAGGGAAGTTTATAGAAATACAATCCTACCTTAAGAAACAGGAAACATCACGAATAAACAACCTAACCTTACACCTAAAGGAAGTAGAGAAAGAACAAAAAAACCCCAAAGTTAGCAGAAGGAAAGAAATCATAAAAATCAGATCAGAAATAAATGAAGTGAACGATAGCAAAGTCAATAAAACTAAAAGCTGGTTCTTTGAGAAGATAAACAAAATTGATAAACCATTAGCCAGACTCATCAAGAAAAAAAGGGAGAAGACTCAAATCAATAGAATTAGAAATGAAAAAGGAGATTTAACAAATGACACTGCAGAAACACAAAGGATCATGAGAGATTATTACAAGCAAGTCTATGCCAATAAAATGGACAACCTGGAAGAAATGGACAAATTCTTAGAAATGCTCAACCTGCCAAGACTGAATCAGGAAGAAATAGAAAATATGAAAAGACCTATCACAAGCACTGAAATTGAAACTGTGATTAAAAATATTCCAACAAACAAAAGACCAGGACCAGAAGGCTTCACAGGCGAATTCTATCAAACATTTACAGAAGAGCTAATACCTCTCCTTCTCAAACTCTTCAAAAATATAGCAGAGGGAGGAACACTCCCAAACTCATTTTACAAGGCCACCATCACCTTGATAGCAAAACCAGACAGAGATGTCACAAAGAAAGAAAACTAGAGGCCAATATCACTGATGAACACAGATGCAGAAATCCTCAACAAAATACTAGCAAACAGAATCCAACAGCACATTAAAAGGATCATATACCATGGTCAAGTGGGGTTTATTCCAGGAATGCAAGGATTCTTCAATATACGCAAATCTATCAATGTGATACACCATATTAACAAATTGAAGGAGAAAAACCATATGGTCATCTCAATAGCTGCAGAGAAAGCTTTTGACAAAATTCAACACCCATTTATGATAAAATCCCTCCATGAAGTAGGCATAGAGGGAACTTTCCTCAACATAATAAAGGCCATATATGACAAACACACAGCCAACATCATCCTCAATGGTGAAAAACTGAAAGCATTTCCACTAAGATCAGGAGTAAGACAAGGCTGCCCACTCTCACCACTCTTATTCAACATAGTTTTGGAAGTTTTAGCCACAGCAATCAGAGAAGAAAAAGAAATAAAAGGAATCCTAATTGGAAAAGAAGAAGTAAAGCTGTCACTGTTTGCAGATGACATGAACCTATACATAGAGAATCCTAAAAATGCTACCAGAAAACTACTAGAGCTAATCAATGAATTTGGTAAAGTAGCAGGATACAAAATTAATGCACAGAAATCTCTGGCATTCCTATACACTAATGATGAAAAATCTGAAAGTGAAATCAAGAAAACAGTCCCATTTACCATTGCAACAAAAGAATAAAATATCTAGGAATAAACCTACCTAAGGAGACAAAAGACCTGTATGCAGAAAACTATAAGACACTGATGAAAGAAATTAAAGATGATACAAATAGTTGGAGAGATATACCATGCTCTTGGATTGGAAGAATCAACATTGTGAAAATGACTCTACTACCCAAAGCAATCTACAGATTCAATGCAATCTCCATCAAACTACCACTGGCATTTTTCACAGAACTAAAACAAAAAAAAATCACAATTTGTATGGAAACACAAAAGACCCCGAATAGTCAAAGCAATATTGAGAACGAAAAACAGAGCTGGAAGAATCAGCCTCCCTGACTTCAGACTATACTACAAAGCTACATTAATCAAGACGGTATGGTACTGGCACAAAAACAGAAATATAGATAAATGGAACAGGATAGAAAGCACAGAGATAAACACACACACATATGGTCACCTTATCTTTGTTAAAGGTGGCAGGAATGTACCGTGGAGAAAGGACAGCCTCTTCAATAAGTGGTGCTGGGAAAACTGGACAGGTACATGTAAAAGTATGAGATTAGATCACTCCCTAACACCATACACAAAAATAAGCTCAAAATGGATTAAACACCTAAATGTAAGGCCAGAAACTATCAAACTCTTAGAGGAAAACATAGGCAGAACACTCTATGACATAAATCACAGCAAGATCCTTTTTGACCCACCTCCTAGAGAAATGGAAATAAAAAAAATAAATAAACAAATGGGACTTAATGAAACTTCAAAGCTTTTGCACAGCAAAGGAAACCATAAACAAGACAAAAAGACAACCCTCAGAATGGGAGAAAATATTTGCAAATGAAGCAACTGACTAAGGATTATTCTCCAAAATTTACAAGCAGCGCATGCAGCTCAATAACAAAAAAAACAAACAACCCAATCCAAAAATGGGCAGAAGACCTCAATAGACATTCCTCTAAAGAAGATATACAGACTGCCAACAAACACATGAAGGAATGCTCAACATCATTAATAATTAGAGAAATGCAAACGAAAACTATAATGAGATATCATCTCATACCAGTCAGAATGGCCATCATCAAAAAATCTAGAAAAAATAAATGTTGGAGAGAGTGTGGACAGAAGGGAACCCTCTTGCACTGCTGGTGGATATGTGAATTGGTACAGCCAGTATGGAGAACAGTATGGAAGTTCCTTAAAAAACTACAAATAGACGTACCATATGACCCAGCAATCCCACTACTGGGCATATATCCTGAGAAAACCATAATTCAAAAATGTCATATACCAAAAGGTTCATTGCAGCTCTATTTACAATTGCCAGGACATGGAAGCAACCTAAGTGTCCATCAACAGACGAATGGATAAAGAAGATGTGGCACATATACACAATGGAATATTACTCAGCCATAAAAAGAAATGAAATTGAGCTATTTATAATGAGGTGGATGGACCTAGAGTCTGTCATACAGAGTGAAGTAAGTCAGAAAGAGAAAGACAAATACCGTATGCTAACACATATATATGGAATTTAAGAAAAAATAATGTCATGAAGAACCTAGGGGTAAGACAGGAATAAAGACACAGACCAACTAGAGAATGGACTTTAGGATATTGGGAGGGGGAAGGGTAAGTTGTGACAAAGTGAGAGAGTGGCATGGACATATATACACTACAAAACGTAAAATAGATAGCTAGTGGGAAGCAGCTGCATAGCACAGGGAGATCAGCTCAGTGCTTTGTGACCACCTAGAGGGGTGGGATAGGGAGGGTGGGAGGGAGGGAGATGCAAGAGGGAAGAGATATGGGGACATATGTATTTGTATAACTGATTTACTTTGTTATAAAGCAGGAACTAACACACCACTGTAAAGCAATTATACTCCAATAAAGATTTAAAAAAAAAGAAGTGGTACATATACACAATTGAATATTAGCCATAAAAAGAACAAAATAGTACCATTTGCAGCAACATGGCACTCAAGTTTAGTATCTTGAGTTGGAAAGATATTCCTGGATTTTCTGGATGGGCTCAATGTATATTCTAAGATAGTTCTTCTGAGAAGACAGGAGTGTCAGTATCAGAGAAAAAGATAGGAGGTTGGAAGCAGAGATTGGAATCATGATTGCTTTCTGGGGTCCACAAGTGAAGAAATCCAGGTATCCTTTAAAATTTGGAAAAGACACGGAAACAGAATCTCTTTTAAAGCCTCCTTGAGGAACAGAGCCCTGTTGACACCTTAATTTTAGCCCTCGAAGATCGATTTCTGACCTCCAGAACTGTAATATAATAAATTTGTCTTGTTCTAAACCACTAAAGTTGTGGTAATTTGTTACAGTAGCAATAAGAAAACAATATAGAAGGTATCAGTACAAAAAGAGTAAAATATGGTAAAAGAGAGGAAATCAATAGTGGGATAGTCCTGAGAAACAGGAGAAGATGGAATCTGAAGCCAGGGAGGAGTATTGAGCCTGGGCAAGAGGAATGGAACCAGAAGATGAGGGTGCAGAAAAGCCTGTTTATGGGTTTAGGTTTAGGAGGCTAGAAGATGTTATCAGAATGTGAAAAGAGGAAAATGTCATATGGAAGGTTTGTGAAGAGAAACAGAGGTTTGAAGTAATTGGAGAATGGGTTAGAAGGAAGACTTGGAAAATATAAAGAATTTCCAGGGAGTATTAAAAGCCTTGTAGAGACGGTTGTGTACACGTATAGAGCAGCACCTGTCTGCTTGGTTATGTGATTTTATTTGTTATTACTCATTAGTTCAGATTCAGAAAAGCCAGCGGTATGGATTAATTTTTAGATGGGACATTAGGGCAAAGAAAATAATACCATTGGAAAGAATGTGGCTAAAACGATTACACATGGGTTCTAAATCTACTTGTTCTAAACTGCTGCTGAGAGAAGTTGAGATATTTACTCAAGAAAACACAGCGAGTAGGAAAGGCCAGGCTTACATTCATAAACTCCCATTCATCATGTGGAGAATTAACATCAATGCTAAATAATTATGATTCAATTTCCCAATTAATAACCTTACCAACATGTATTCTAATAAGGAGGAATATCAACTGCTACATTGGCTTTGTCAGAAAAACTCTCCAGCCTCTATGACCGAAAGATCCTTAGGGATTTTGAGAATTTACATGAGACAAATTTATTGGTTGCTGATTTGTGGTGTAGCTGACTTCCATCTTCAGTGATTTTTCTTGTCACTGAGAGACGTTAGTTGGAAATACAGTAGAGTACAGTGCTATGAATAATGCCAGACAGGATATGTAATATGTATGTATATGTAATATGTAGCTATATCACTTGTAATATGGAAAATATAGTTTATGTGGGAAAAGGTATACTAGTTAAGAAAACACAGAAACACACACATACACTAATATAACAACAAGGAAGGTTCAGTCTAAAATTTTTTTCCTAAGAGTTTAGTAGGCAAAGGAATTAGGTCATCTCCTGAAGGAGTTTTTATCTATACATTCTCCTCTGCATTTACTTATTGCAATTATATGGGTTTGTGCTTATATTTATTATCACTATTAATAATTTTCTTAAATAATTTGCAATAATTATATTTGATAATTGTCATCTGTGAACATTAAAAATAACTAGTTTATTTTTCTATTTATTTTCAAATTTACATTTCATCAAGCTTTAACTAGATGCATGGTATCTCCACTAAGGAAAGTAAGTAACTAATTTTGGTTATCAAATATGGACTTATATTATCCAGTATAACTTCTATTCTGTTATTTTCCTACTCACTTACAATCATTGAACAGGCATGAATAAACAGATGTTCCCTTACTGTTTGTAAATCAGTTCTAAAGGAATAAATAGTTCTTATTTAACAAAGAAAAAAGTATGTAAACTGAAGAGATCCTTCTGGCCACCTAACCTGGCCACTGCAGCCTTAGAAGGCAGCATTTATCTCAATGAATTCACCACTGTCTGAAAGCTGGTAAAGACTTTTATATACACAGACTAATTTGGGGGGCACATCTTAAAGGTATCCACATCTCCGACTTGGATATATATTAAGCTCAAACAGACTGATTGAGGAAAGCCAAATGCTAATATGCTAATTTACAATACAGCTGCAAATGTGACAAGAATGCTAAAGTTAATGCTTTTCCTTCCTGCAGCCTGAGTAACATGTAAAGTCAAATTATAATCTAAATAATATTTTATAAAATGTATAATGATGTGAAATATGACTCATATCCTCTCTCACTGAAGGTAAGTTATAGCAGGCACCACATTATCAAAAGTTTGTTTGGTAAATATGGACACGGGACACAGGAATTAGTAGATCTTTAAGAAGTCTCTTTTAGCTAGTTAGCAACAAATACTCTCCATCACTTTGGGAAGCCTTGATAGAGGAATATGAATGTTGGGTTCTAAGTAACCACAAGCCCCTTCTCCACCACCAACTCCAGAGAGACTCTGCGGGGCTTACTTCTATTTATATTCCACTCCAATGTGCCCTGCTATTCTCAGGAGGCCTTCCTTAGTGTGAAACTAAATTAAATCTTTTATAACACTGGAGTAGTTACTTCACAGCATCTAGCAAAATTTTGAATTTAAATTAATTTAAATAATTACTTAGTCAATGTGGATTGAATTGCAAGCTCCAGGAAGTCAGGGTTCTTACTTGTTTTGATCATTATTTTATATACAATGTTTCACACATAGTAAGCATTTGGTAAATTGTTTTTGTATGTTAGAAATAACAGAGGCTTCAGTCTCTAAACTTGGCTTGTGCTATGGTCTGAATATTTCCCCCCCAAATTCAGATGTTGAAATCCTAATGTCCATTATGGTGATATTAGGAGGTAGGTCCTTTGAGAGGTGATTTGTCATCAGGGGGATTCAGCCAGCTAGTTTTATAAGAACTTGTGTTCTTATAAAAGAGACCCTACAGAGATTCAGAGAGAAGGCACAGGCTATGGACCAGGAAGTGGGCCTTTGCCACGCTCTACCGACCCGATCTTGGACATCCCAGCCTCCAGAACTGTGAGAAATAAAATTCTGTTGTTTATAAGCTACCGACTCTGTGGTATTTTTTTATAGCAACACTAATGGACTAAGACAGTTTGATACATGCTTAATCAAATTTTGATTTATTAAATTCAAATTGGGCTTCCCTAATATCACTCTCAAGATTACTGTGATTTGAATTCTGAGTCCTCTTACACATGTATGATCTGATTGTTTACTCTCATACATGGCTAAATTTATGGAATGCAAATTTCCTAGTAAACCATCAGGACAATCATATATTTTGAAGTCATTGGATGGCCCTTCCTATTATTCCAATCCAATTTCCTCTGAAGACCTAAATTCTAGGACAGAAAACCTTTTGTTTGAATGTACACACTTACAGCAGTTCTTTTTCTTATTGTTTAAATTTGATGAGTTGTTGGAATGTACTTTTATTCAATTAATTATGAATGTGAAAATATCTAGTGAGTCCACACAGGAAGTTATACATAAAGGGATATATATATATGCATTTCTGGGCAAATAAGACTCTATTTTTCCATCTGAAGGCCTAAAAACAGAAAGTCCATGTATCTCATTCAGTTTGAGTTCTCCCAAATGAATGAATAAATAGATGAACAAACAAACCATGGAGAGATGTTACAGTCAGTGTAGTTAAATGGCCATACCTTATGAAGCTGTGAAGAACTACTACTGATTTGATAACAATTTTGTTTGTGGTATATTTCAACTTATGTGTTTCTAAGTCAGTTTGCTATGTAACAGAGACTGAATTTTTTCATTAAACTAACTCATTCTGAGGTTTATCCAGACTAAAGGCACAGAAGCTCTCAAATTACGATATTTTGTACAGAAAATGCTCTAATTTACCCAATGTAATTTTTATCAGAGCAAACATTTTAGTATTTTGTGGGAACACATCTCCAAAACAATAATTCCTAAACTTAATTCAAAACACAAATTGTTATTTTTGCATGTTTCTAATAATAGAGCAAATAAAACAAAAAGTTAAGGTTAATTTTTAAAAGACAGAAAGAAAATAGAGAGTGGTAGATATTAATATAGTACTATCAAATTTCACTTTAATGGAATTTGTTCTATACAATACAAATAGTGGTGTAATGTTATGCAAATAGTTAATAACAAGAGATAAACAGATATTGTCACATAAGAAACAAAAGGCATTGATGAGCTCGTAGACTACTAGATAAATATCAAGAACCACGAAGGATCTGAAATTTTAACCTACTCACGAGCAAACAATTTAGCCTGTCATCACTATATAGATGCTGGTAAAAGACACACAGCTCCTAGGCTAGAGAAAAAGGAGAGTTGATAACTCAAAGAAATAGCAGTAACCAAAATTTCAGCACTTTGCCTCAGCTGCCAAGCCCGAATTCTCACATGGTAATGAAAACGGGGCCTGATGATAACTGCACAAGTATCATGTTTCATTACAAAAGAAGAACCCGGAGCATAGGCAACTTCAATCATTTTTAGTGCTTCAGAGAGAGACACCATCACTATTTCTCAAGGTTGTGTTCTATACAGACATCCTTGAAAAGGATCTGGAAAAAGGGCAGTTAGTGCCTTGTTAGCAAGACAGGCAGAAACATGAGAGATCCATGAAGAACTGTCTTCCAAAAAACCTCTTTAAATAATTGAACAAGGATCATCATTGGGCATCTGAACAATAAATTTAGATTCTGGATTAATCAATATAGCTGCACTTATACTTTTGGGAAATGGAGGGTTACCATTGTGAAGCATACCCCCTCGCATTTCTAGATCTCTTTTACCGGCCACTGTCTTAACAAATCTTTCATCCATTCTCTAGAATGATTTATTATTTTCAAAATAAAATCAGAGTTTAAAGGTTTTGGACACCAAGAAATGAATAAATCTATAAAGTGGTAAAGGGAGATTAATTAATTTAGAGCTAAAAGCATAGTAGCATCTCTGACATGGATTTATAGGAAATCTTATAAGAAAACAGAAAGTCCATTGATGTAACTATCTCCATCCCCATCACATGTGCTATGTGATTAAATCAAAACATGGATTTAGTGTACAGAATGTGGCTCCAGTTACTCTTTTAAGAAACATGAGATGTTTCCAAAAATGGTAAGAAAATGGAATTTTAAAAATTAGAATTTCTGAAGTAAAAAATTAGCTCTTTTGGACCTTCCAAGTCTCACTTCTGAGACTCATCTTGCCCACATTCTGCACTATTAGCTGCCTCTGTTGACATCCTAGAAATAGCAACATTCTTCATTATCAACTTATAAAGATTAATCCTTATGAAGATTGTAACAAGCTTTTGAATTTTGGGCATCACAGTCTCTTTTCTCTAGCATTTATATTTCCTTTACTGATGATCCTGGGGAATGACATATCCACTGACTTGCTCTTTAACAAATCATTATTGAGTACCTACTACGTGCAAGTGACGCTTCTAGGCAAGAGAGCTTTAGGTCTCATCTTGTCAGGGTAGACAAGACCCTTATTCTGACTGAATTTAAATTTAAATGGAAAAGAAAAGTAATGTTACAACATATTTTGAAATAAAATGAATAAACAAGATGATGTGAGGGAATCATGGGGAAGGATTTTCATTGTGTGAAAATGAAGAGCTTCTCTACAGATGAGACATGAGCTGAGAGACAAGAAACGCAAAGGAATCAGTACTGGGAGGTCCCTAAGAAAACATTCCTGGCAAAGAATAGAAAGGGCAAGAGCTAGGGCCCTGAAGCAAGGAAAAGGAACAAAAAGAGCCTGTATGATATGATTGTATGATAGTGAATGAGAAGAGTTCAGAATCAGGTGAGACAGCTTGTAGGCCTAAAGGCTGTAGTAAGAAGTTTGGATTTTATGCTTTTAAAAATGCGAAGTCATTGAGGAATTTTATAGCTGAAAAGAGCCATTATTTGATTGGATTTTTTAAAAAGAACTGTCATTCTAAATACTATATGAAAACACTGATTGAATGGGGCCCAGAAATTGAGGTGGGAAAATTGGTATATTTGGAAATATTTGAGTTATTCCTAAAAGCACGTAATGATGGGTTGGATGACGAAAACACGAGTGAGAAAAATAAAGGGTGTTTCCAAGTTGTGGGCTCTGCAGTGTTATTTACTGAGAAGAGGACTCCTGGGAAGGGATACAAGATGCAATGCATATTGGACATGCTAAATTTGAGATGCCTATTACATATCCAACTAAAGATGTATAATAAATTATTGAATTAGCCATCTGAACATATAAACTGTATAATCATCACATAAAAATATTATTTATAGCCTTGGTATTGGATGTAATCACTGGGGTGGAGGGTAGATAGAAAAGAACTAAAGTCCTCCAGCTTAACCTCTGGGGCACATTTAAGTAGGTATATCCTGAAAAGAGAGCCTAAGAAGGAGGGAAAAGGAGAGAGAAGAGGAAACTCAGGAATGAGTGATATGAAAGAATCCAAGAGAGGACTCATCCCAGAAAGAAGGGGGTATTGATGAGACTTCAAGTAAGATGAGGCTAAAGAAATATTGGTAAGTTTGGCAATGTGTTGTTTTTTTATCACCTAGGTTAGTATAGTCTCAGTAGTTGTGGGGACAGAAGCACAACTAAAATTGGTTGGCAAGTAAACAGAAAATGAGAAAATCAGACACAAATTGTAGAAGATGCTTTGAATATTTTCTCTATGAAGAGGAATAGAAAATGACCCATCACTGGAGGGGTTGTGTCATCAAGGATGAATTTGTTTGTTTGTTTTACAGTGGAGTTATAATTCACTTAGTAGAAGACACTAGAACAGCTAATGTTAATAATCCAGTGGAGCAGGATAATTTGATGATTTAGAAGAGAGTGATGAATAGAGAATAAGTTAAAATTTTGACTAAAATCAAATGAATATTATCCAGAACCAAGGATAAAGAAGGGATTTAGATAAAAGTAAGGGAATAAGAGAGAAGACAGATGGAAGATACAAAATTGTGTTGGATTATAGATGTATTAGTAGAAAAAAATGTTCTTTTTCAGTGTTAGGTTTTATTTTCTCAATGAAACATGAAGTGAAATCATTACATGAGAGTGAAGGATGGTGGGAAAGAGAGGTGGTAAAAACTTGGAAGATAAAGGAAAATGTACCAACAAAAAATAGTAGGTTTACTTGGTAGTGCTAGTATTTGTTTGCAGTTGTGCATTACTAGTGAAACAGAACACCATGCTTGTGATATCTCCCCCCAGCTACAGCCAGCAGTTTTGTGGCACGTGCAGAGATGGAGGACCCTGCATTCAAAGATGATGGAGGTTGAGTGGGAAAGGGAATTGTGAATGTTTTCAATGCAGTCATTTTAATGATAGCTCAATGTATATAAATTGAGTGAAAATGGAAGTGCAGGAAAGATGGTGTTGATGAAGGAAGAAAATAAATATGGTAGAATAAATAAAATGAATCAATAAGAAGTGTAGTAGAAAATTGAAATGCTTAAAATAAAGCTTTTAAAAATTGAGGACATCCTATCTACCTCCTAGATCTGAGGGATGCAGGCAAAGCATTATCCTCAGCAGAGAGTTTAATTTTAGATAGGGTCAGGAGGTGAGCATAAGTAAAAGACTGAAGATTTATGGGTTGTTAATTACTGGTTCAGAGATTCCAAGGGCACAGTGCTTTAATCTTGACCTTCTCAAAAGGGATAAAAAAATGGGAACAGATTAGATGTCCAAGATAGTAAGGAAATTAGAGTTCAGGTGATAATGCATTAACTAGGATGCTTAGTTTCTGGAAATTACAAATATTTCCCACAATAAGTAATGGTAAACAGTGGGATTTGAAATGACTGTGTCTTTGAGCAAAACGGGCCATTAGTTCAAACTTGTTGTTATGGGTTCCTGGAACCATTAGTCTGTTTTATAGCTAGGAATGATATAACATTGTTCAGTAGGGATGTCATAGCAGAAGTGTTCCCCTTAGATCCTAAGGCAATGTGGTTAAAATTATAACCACTATAGTTATACTGATATACTATATCAGAAGTAAAATAGACACAGCTTCAAATCCTAGCTACATAATTTAATTGCTAGGAGAATCACATAACTTTAAGCAAAGAATTTTTCATTTGTTAAAAAAGAAATATAAAGAAAAAAATATATAGGGAAGATAGGTAGTCACACCTATCTCAGTGGAGTGATGTAAAGGTTAAAGACTAAGTGAAATGAGGTATAGGAAAGTACCTTCAGAATGTCTGAATGTTATTTTCCTCTCCTACCTTTCTTCTTATGGGACCTGTGTCCCCCTAGCCCTCTCCCTCATCCTACTACCTCATTAGTATGCAATACACTGCTAAGTAATAATGATAATTTTAATAATTGAAAGAGGTGGTATTCATTTATTTTTGATAGCCTGGTTCACAGTAAGTTCCCTAAATATTTATCTATTGAATTACCAAAATGAGTAACTGAACATATTAAATCTTCAGATCTAATAATTGCAACCTGAGTACTGAAGAGTTACCAATATCATTTTTCTAATTTAGAAAGATGTTAACTCCGTTTGACATTTTGCATAGACATAACTGTTGGTACTTTAGGTACTTCTTTTTCTTTAAAGGGAACTTTGCAGAGTAATGTGATTAGAAATTCAAGATAGAATTATCCATCTATCAAAGAAGTCAACTTGCCCTTGAAACAGGGTCACCAAAATAAGAAAGACAGCCACATGTAGCCCATATTTTAAATGCCAGGGCTACTACAATTTTTATTGTATGTCACAAATAGGTGGATGATACTGTTTTTCTCCTTTGTAAATTCTCATCGGCTCCCTTGATTAATGTTTACTGAGCTCCCACAAAGAACGTGATACCAAACCTGGCATTTAATTTATTAATTTCTTCAAACTGATGAATCAGCACTATTGGATGAAAGGATGACCTAAAACATGAGTACTCTACAAAAAAAAAATCTTTCAAGCAAGATAATTCATCATTCTCCTTTTCAATGCTTTTGTCTTTAAAGGTACAGGCAATCCGACATTGTCTTTGCTCTGCCTCACTTCATAAAATGCTTCCTTAGCACTACTGGTAACATTCTTGCTATTTTTTTCTGTTGCTGCCTTTACTTAGAAATCATAAGTAGATTATTTTTCTACAAAGAAGAAGGTTGATCCTGTCCTATTGTTTCAAAGGAAAAACTGGTAACCTTATAGTATTTTTATTAAAAATTTTTGGAATTAAGTCCTTTCTAAATCCTTTCCCAAAATTCAAGTGGGAAATTGCTTTAAAAGTTAGATCACAAAATATTAGCTCATGTCTTCATTTTACTGTTTTATACAAATTTGATCATCCCTCTTTCTGCTAGCTACTTGACATATACCTGAATTCATATCAATTATGTTTTAAAAAATAAATTTCTGATATCATCTGCAACCTTTTCTTGCTAATGTAATTCCAAATATTTTCCTGCCTGAAACAGACTTTGGATTCATCACAATCTGCTTTCCTGTAAAGGGTTGGAGCCAAGAAAAATAAAATTTGCTAAGATTGCATGACTGGCATTTTCTTCTTGACTTTTCCCTTGGATCCTCAATTGTCAAAATTGCAATGTCAAGAGACTTGGTAGATATGCTTCCTTCTAATTAAGGATTCAGGAATTAACCTAGCCTCAGATAGGCAGAAGCAGAATATCCAATCATGGTTTGATTTTTAAGTCCTTTTCTAAAATTTTGTGCTTGCCTTTCTTTGCATAAGGAAGGCTCATTTAATTGTCTTTGAGTCCAAATTCTAACACACAACTCAAATTCCTAGTACTCTGCTTCTGCTACCATCACTTTTATCTTTGAACAATTTCTGATTTGCATTTTCTCTTGCTGCATTAATTTTGGGGCTTTTAACCAGAGGTCTATTTGTTCCTGCTCTCATATATAAGCTTTCTCATTTACCAGCTGCCTCTCAGAGCTTTAGGAACCTCTTGACTTGCCTTCAGATCAAAGGCCCCCAAAATTGTGTCATGTCCTTAAGATGCATTGCCTTACCTACAGTGAAGAGTTGCCAGAAAAGCAAATTTTGTTCCAAGTCCAGTAGTTTCTTTGCTCTGTCTTTATGGTCCACTCTGATACTTCCAATGGTTTTTGAACCTTGGACCCAGTGGTGTATGTTGTTTCTGCCTCCTCTGATTTGTTTGAAGAAAAATTTTTGAATTTGGAAGAGACACAATTACATTTGAGCTGAGTAACTTAAAGAATACAATTCCCTTGGGAAACTATAGAGACTAGAGTCCTTTATTCTTTATTATTTTACACTGAAAGACAACTCCACCCCTTTTCTCATTATTGTCCTGCAGAGTACAAATATCAGCATTTAATATGCAAAATCTGCCGCTCATACACAAACTTGTTGATGGCCCAGCAGAAAAATATTCTTCGACATTTAAAGTTCATTAACACTTATTGTGTCACTGTATGTGTGGTTTATCATAGGTGCTACAGAATTCTAAATTCATTAATTTCCATAAATAAGCCATTTTCTATGTTTTATCTTTTCATGACCTTTCTCCTGGTATTTAATCATAGCTTATGGCACAGATCTGTAAGAGCAATTATGAGACAACACATGTTTGGCAGTCTTGTCACTATCTCATAAGTTAAGAAAGGTCAGATTCTCTCAGTACTTTGATGGAAGTCTTCAAAGAAAAGACAGGTGTTTCATGGATAAACACTGGGGATTCACATGGGGAAACTCTGTCCTTTGAGGCAGAACAGCACACTCTTCATAAGACAGTCAGTAAATTTCCCACCCTCTGCTCCCTACCTAGGGAAATAGCTCTGCAGTTTTCAGACTAGAAGAAGAAAATGCCCATGAGTGTGTATACTAGAAAGAATGAAAAAAATGAACATTAGCAACTCTTTAAAGCAAGGCTCTTCTTCTAGGAAAGTAAAATAATTGAGCCGCTAAGATGTGGCATTGTTTACACAATGTGGTAACTCTACTCATCTCTTTCCCTTCCAATCTTCACAAGGGAAAAGAAGAAATGGCAGGTATGCGTGGTAATTAATTACACACACGTGCCTCCCCAGAGTCATAACATGGTGATTGATGTCTGTGTAAGTGCTGAAGTCCTCTAATTAGGGCTGACTGAATTCGGTAGATTAAAATTCTAAACATTAGGCTTTGGGGAAAAACTCCAGCCCCCATTCAATTTTCACTAGCTTGGAGTCACTTCTTATATTCAAAGTCATCTGAGAAATATTTATAGGTTTTCTGAGAAATGTAGCTATATCCCAGGAATGCTGAATTTCACAATTATATTAAACCCTTAAGCAGACAGCATTGTTTCAGGAGCACCATCTGTGCAGGACCAATGTCTTTAAAACATTAAGATAACCGAGGGAAAACAGGTAGAATATTTTCTAAATCATTGTGTTCATTTTGTTTGCTCCTTAGTTTTTAAAGGCTTAACCCAGTTTTCCTAAGTTAGAGAGTCACACCATGCTTGGATTTTTGCCTACTCTACACTTCTGAAGGAATATTCCCATCTCTTAAATATGTCAGCCTTGAATACAGTATTGGGTATAGAAAAATATCCCAAATAAATTTTCATTTTATCTGCTTTTAGTTTCCAGATTTTTTAAGAGAAAGTTTTATTTTGGTACATAACATATATAAAGAAAATAATGTAATTAGATTAGTAAAAAAATTAAAAAGAAAACAATTCTTGCAGGCCACTGAGAGTTAGTAACTTATAAATTTAACTCAGTTAATAGATTTTGTGAACTTCCTTAAAATCACGCTGTTTAGTCTCAACACTGCTTTATATTTCAAGGAAGTCATGAAAGGTGATACCATCTCTAGTGGTCAATATCTATGTTTACTTATTCTTATTCCTCAGCTTGAAGTCCAGAAGAGCAAGACTGCTTAAATAAATTCAGTAAGACTGAATGGAAGGGTTTGGATGGAGGGAAAAGACTAGGAGAGTGTCCTTAAACCAGAATCTGTACCAACCTCTAAAAATTCCCTCTGGCAAAAATCATGAGCAACGTTCTGACTTAGAAATGCAGATAGAGCCTCAAGCAAGGATTCCTATTACGAAACTAATCCCAGGTTTGAAGACCTGCCTGTCAGATGAAAGTTTAATGAAAATCTTCATGGGCAAAATGATGACCTAAAAGTGGGAAAAATGAAAATCAAGTCTTGAGCAAGTAGCAAAATAAAATGAATAGTTTCCCCATTTTTTGAGCTGTCCACTTTACATTTGGAGGTATCAGTTACTGTTGGCATTTTTGTATTGGTTACCAGCTCTGCACTTTTGTATAGCCGTGGTAGACAATCCTCTCATGGATTTTGTTCATTTTCCCTTATTTATATGGTTGAGACAGATCAGGAATGGACATTTTTATCTGCTTCTGTTATCCTTCATTTTATATGCTTCTGTTAACCTAAAGTCTAGTAGAGAAAGTACTGAACTTGTTCCTGCTTATAGCATATATTTACCACTTTAAGGCATATTTATGCCATTTCTGAGCTCAAGATGATGTGGTAAGGAGATCTGAACACCAAATGGCACTAGTTAAGGTAAGAATGAAAGATGTCTCTGAGATACTAAAGGGTTTTAGGCACAATTGTAGAGCAACTATGTCAGGTTGTATCTTTTGCTTGTCATTTGTATTTTGTTAAATTCTTTTATCCCCTTTTCTGCCCCTCTGCTTCTTACCATGGCCAGAAAGCCCTACAAGTCCCTTGGTTAAAACGTTCCCATTTTCTACTGAAAAGTTATCATTATTCTTCAGACTTTTCAGTTACTGTTTATCCAAAAATTGAAACCTATTACAGAAATACTTTTCATTCCATTTTAAAGGCTATTTCATTATTATTGGTATCAAGTACAATTAAGCATATTTAAAAATCACAAAGACCAAGCATATCAATATCTTCAACAATATCTACTTTTACTGTTCTCACATGTGGAAGTCTTGAGGTAAATCATCCAACTGTTTTTATGCCAATTCTTCTGTGTGACATTTCCAGAAACTCAAGTAATCTTATCCTAGGAGTGTTATTATCCCAAAGTCTTAAAGTCCAAACTAATTGCTTTGACTCCAGGCATCACACATTCAAGGAGAAAGGAGTAAAGAAGAAGAGGCAAAGAACACACATCATCATTCTGAAGTAGATTCCCTGAGGAAGATTCCCATCTGCTTGCATCCCTTAGTCGTACATTATATAGAACTGCAAGTGGGTTGGAAATCAGGGCCCAAAAAAAATTAAGAATTCTATTACTATAATAAGTGGGAAAGTAGATACTGAAGACAACAACATTCTCTGACATCTTCTACTAGAAATTAAATTTGTGAGCTCCAAAGCTGTTGGCTGCACAGCTTCCAGGTGTCCACTCCTCTGGTGAGACAGAGCCAGGAGATGCTCTCCTCTGCTCCTTGCCTGGGTGGGCAAGTTTGGCTCTAGGGCAGGCAGAAATCCTGATAGGGTCCCACTGAGATCCCCAGTCAGAATGCTACAGCTGAGTGGACTGGCTGCTTGGGAATACTGCTCAGGCACTGCAGAAAGCCTTCTTGGAATCTGACATGTTATTACTTTGGGACCATTGCACAGCTGCTCCTGACTTGGCCACATAAAGGCTTAGATTGTCCCAGTCACTGAACTGAAGAGAACCAACACTATTAGCATATCTCTCACCATCATGAAGTCAAGGTATTTCAATGAAGAGTATCAGGAGGACATCTACAAATCCGAGACTGTCATGTGCAAGTTCTGAGGAATGGTGGAATAACCAAATATATCTGGGTGACCTTTGGAGACAGCTGAGACAGAGTTACAACAGGGAAGTGGCTGACATCCAACTCATAGCCCATCTTCTCCAGGCGTATGGCTCACAGGGTCTTAGTACTCTGGCCAGCTGTGGGACCCAAGGCTCTGAGGTGGGATAGCCAAATTCAGGACATTGGTCCACCAGAGACATCCCAGCCCCTGGTATTATCAATCGGCAAGATCTCTCCCAGAGATCTCCATCTCAATGCTAAGATGCAGTTCCATTCAATGACCAGCAAGCTCCAGTGCTGGACACCCCATGCTAAACAAATAGCAAGAAAGTAAAACAACCCCACCCATTAGACTAGAGGCTGCCTAAAATCATACTAAGTTCCCAGACATCGCAAAACACACCACCAGATGTTGTCTTGCCCACCAGAAAGACAAGATTCAGCTTCATCCACCAGAACACAGGCACTAGTCCCCTCCACCAGGAAGCCTACACAACCCACTGAACCAACCTTAGCCACTGGGGGCAGACACCAAAAACAACAAGAACTATGAACCTGCAGCCTGAGAAAAGGAGACCCCAAACACAGTATGTTAAACAAAATGAGAAGACACAGAAATACACAGCAGATGAAGGAGAAAGGTAAAAACCCACCAGACCAAACAAATGAAGAGGAAATATGCAGTCTACCTGAAAAAGAATTCAGAGTAATGATAGTAAAGATGATGCAAAATCTTGGAAATAGAAAGGAGAATATACAAGAAACGTTTCACAAGGACCTAGAAAAACTAAAGAGCAATCAAACAATGATGAACAACACATTAAATGAAATTAAAAATTCTCTAGAAGGAATCAATAGCAGAATAACTGAGGCAGAAGAACGGATAAGTGACCTGGAAGATAAAATAGTGGAAAAAACTACCACAGAGCAGAATAAAGAATGAAAAGAATTCAGGACAGTCTCAAAGACTTTTGTGACAACATTAAATGCACCAACATTTGAATTATAGGGTCCCCAGAAGAAGAGAAAAAGAAAGGGACTGAGAAAATATTTGAAGAGATTATAGTTGAAAACTCCCCTAATATGAGAAAGGAAATAGTCAATCAAGTCCAGGAAGTGCAGAGAGTCCCATACAGGATAAATCCAAGGAGATACATGCCAAGACACATATTAATCAACTATCAAAAATTAAATACAAAGAAAAAATATTTAAAACAGCAAGGGAAAAGTAACAAATAACATACAAGGGAATTCCCATAAGGTTAACACCTGATCTTTCAGCAAAAACTCTGCAATCCAGAAGCATGTGGCAGGACATATTTAAAGTGCTGAAACAGAAAAACCTACAATCAAGATTAGGATTAATCACCCCACTTTCACCAAGGGACAGATCATCCAAAATGAAAATAAATAAGGAAACACAAGCTTTAAATGACATATTAAAGAAGATAGACTTAATCGATATTTATAGGACATTCCATCCAAAGACAACAGATTTCATTTTCTTATTAAGTGCTGCTGCGACATTCTCCAGGATAGATCATAGCTTGGGTCACAAATCAAGTCTTGGTAAGTTTAAGAAAATTGAAATCATATCAAGTATCTTTCCAACCACAATGCTATGAGACTAGATATCAATTCCAGGAAAAAAAAAACTGTAAAAAAATACAAACACATGGAGGCTAAACAATACACTACTAAATAACCAAGAGATCACTGAAGAAATCAAAGAGGAAATCAAAAAGTACCTAGAAACAAATGACAATGAAAACACGATGATCCAAAACCTATGGGATGCAGAAAAAGCAGTTCTAAGAGGGAAGTTTATAGCAATACAATCCTACCTCAAGAAACAAGAAACATCTCAAATAAACAACCTAACCTTACACCTAAAGCAATTAGAGAAAGAACAAAAAAACCCCAAACTTAGCAGAAAGAAATAAATCATAAAGATCAGATCAGAAATAAATGAAAAAGAAATGGAGGAAACAATAGCAAAGATCAATAAAATTAAAAGTTGGTTCTTTGAGAAGATAATCAAAATTGACAAACCATTAGCCAGACTCATCAAGAATAAAAGGGAAAAGACTCAAATCAATAGAATTAGAAATGAAAAAGGAGACATAACAACTGACACTGCAGAAATACAAAGGATCATGAGAGATTACTATAAGCAACTATATGCCAATAAAATGGACAACCTGGAAGAAATGGACAAATTCTTAGAAAAGCACAACCCTCCAAGATTGAACCAGGAAGAAAGAAAAAAACACAAACAGAAAAATCACAAGCACTGAAATTGAAACTGAGATTAAAAATCTTCTAACAAACAAAAGCCCAGAAACAGATGGCATCACAGGTGAATTCTATCAAACATTTAGAGAAGAACTAACACCTATCCTTCTCAAACTCTTCCAAAATATATCTGAGGGAGGAACACTCCCAAACTCATTCTACGAGGCCACCATCACCCTGATATCAAAACCAGACAAAGATGTCACAAAGAAAGAAAACTACAGGCCAATATCCCTGAAGAACATAGATGCAAAAATTCTCAACAAAATACTAGCAAAAAGAATCCTACAGGACATTAAAAGGATCATACACCATGATCAAGTGGGGTTTATCCCAGGAATGCAAGGATTCTTCAATATACACAAATCAGGGCTTCCTTGGTGGTGCAGTGGTTGAGAGTCCACCTGCCAATGCAGGGGACACGGGTTCGTGCCTAGTCCGGGAAGATCCCACATGCCGCGGAGCGGCTAGGCCCGTGAGCCATGGCCGCTGAGCCTGCACGTCCGGAGCCTGTGCTCCACAATGGGAGACGCCGCAACAGTGAGAGGTCCGTGTACCGCAAAAAAAAAATATAGATAGATAGATAGATAGATAGAGATATAGACAGATATAGATATACGCAAATCAGTCAATGTGATACGCCACATTAAGAAATTGAAGGAGAAAAACCATATGATCATCTCAAGAGATGCAGAAAAAGCTTTTGACAAAATTCAACACCCATTTATGATGTAAACCCTCCAGAAAGTAGGCATAGAGAGAACTTTCCTCAACATAATAAAGGCCATATATGACAAACCCACAGCCAACATCGTTCTCAATGGTGAAAAACTGAAACCATTTCCTCTAAGATCAGGAACAAGACAAGGTTGCCCACTCTCACCACTATTATGCAACATAGTTTTGGAAGTTTTAGCCACAGAAGTCAGAGAAGAACAAGAAATAAAAGGAATCCAAATTGGAAAAGAAGTAAAGCTGTCACTTTGCAGATGACATGACACTATACATAGAGAGTCCTAAAGTGCCACCAAAATATACTAGAGTTAATCAGTGAATTTGGTAAAGTAGCATGATACAAAATTAATGCACAGAAATCTCTTGCATTCTTATACACTAATGATGAAAAATCTGAAAAAGAACTTAAGGAAACACTCCAATTTACCACTGCAACAACAAAAAAATAAAATACCTAGGAATAAACCTACCTGAGGAGACAAAAGACCTGTATGCAGAAAACTATAAGACACTGATGAAAGAAATTAAAGATGATACAAGAAAGATGACTATACTACCAAAACAATCTACAGATTCAAGGCAATCCCTATCACACTACCACCCACATTATTCACAGAAATAGAACAAAAAATTTCACAATTTATATGGAAAAACAAAAGACCTTGAATAGCCAAAGCAATCTTGAGATAGAAAAACAGAGCTGGAGGAATCAGGCTCCCTGACTTCAGACTATACTACAAAGCTACAGTAATCAAGACAGTATGGTACTGGCACAAAAACAGAAATATAGATCAATGGAACAGGATAGAAAGCCCAGAGATAAACCCACACACATATGGTCACCTTATTTTTGATAAAGGAGGCAAGATTATACAATGGAGAAAAGACAGCCTCTTCAATAAGTGGTGCTGGGAAAACTGGACAACTACATGTAAAAGAATGAAATTAGAACACTCCCTAACACCATACACAAAAATAAACTCAAAATGGTTTAAAGATCTAAATGTAAGGCCAGACACTATAAATCTCTTTGAGTAAAACATAGGCACAACACTCTATGACATGAATCACAGCAAGATCCTTTTTGACCCACCTCCTAGAGGAAGGGAAATAAAAACAAAAACAAATAAATCAGACCTAATGAAACTTAAAAGCTTTTTACAGCAAAGGTAACCATAAACAGGATGAAAAGACAACCCTCAGAATGGTAGAAAATATTTGCAAATGAAGTAACTGACAAAAGATTAATCTCCAAAATATACAAGAAACTCATGCAGCTCAATATCAAACAACCCAATTCAAAAATGGGCAGAGGACCTAATTAGACATTTCTCCAAAGAAGATATACAGATTGCCAACAAACACATGAAAGGATGCTCAACGTCACTAATCATTAGAGAAATGCAAATCAAAACTACAATGAGGTATCACCTCACAGCAGTCAGAATGGCCATCATCAAAAAGTCTACAAACAATAAATGCTGGAGAGGGTGTGGAGAAAAGGGAATCCCCTTGTACTGTTGGCAGCTATGTTAATTGATAGAGCCACTATGGAAAACAGTTTGGAGGTTCCTTAAAAAACTACAAATAGAACTACCACATGACCCAGCAATCCCACTACTGGGCATATACCCTGAGAAAACCTTAATTCAAAAGTGTCATGTACCACCATGTTCATTGCAGCACTATCTACAGTAGCCAGGACATGGAAGCAACCTAAGTGTCCATGGACAAATGAATGGATAAAGAAGATATGGTGGGCTTCCCTGATGGCGCAGTGGTTGAGAGTCCTCCTGCCAATGTAGGGGACATGGGTTCTTGCCCCAGTCCGGGAGGATCCCACATGCCGTGGAGCGGCTGGGCCTGTGAGTGTTGGCTGCTAAGCCTGAGGGTCTGGAGCCTGTGCTCCGCCATGGGAGAGGCCACAACAGTGAAAGGCCCACGAACCACACACACAAAAAAAGAATATATGGCACATATATACAATGGAATATTACTCAGCCATAAAAAGAAACAGAATTGAGTTATTTGTAGTGAGGTGGATGGACCTAGAGTCTGTTATACAGAGTGATGTAAGTCAGAAAGAGAAAAACAAATACTGTATGCTAACACATATGTATGGAATCTAAAAATAGAAAAAAAGATGGAAGAACCTAGGGGCAGGACAGCAATAAACATGCAGACGGGTAGAGTGGACTTGAGGACAAGGGGAGGGCTAAGTGTGGGCTGGGACAATGTGAGAGAGTGGCATGGACATATATACACTACCAAATGTAGAATGGGAAGCAGCTGGTGGCTGCTGGTGGGGAGCAGCTGCATAGTACAGGGAGATCAGCTCGGTGCTTTGTGACCACCTATAAGAGTGGGATAGGGAAGGTGGGAGGGAGACGCAAGAGGGAGGGGTTATGGGAATAGTGTATACGTATGGATGATTCACTTTGTTATATAGCAGAAGCTAACGCACCACTGTAGAGCAATTATACTCCAATAAAGATGTTGAAAAAAAAAAGAAATTAAATTTATTAAATCTACGAAACTTGCAAGTAGCAGATAATACATGCTTTGGCTTCTGACTTTACTTTTAACTAGACCTGTTTTAAAAAATAAAACAACTAATCAATCTGAGCTTTAGAATACTTAACAGTAAAATGGGGAAAATAATGACATCATTCTCAGAAGATTTTGTGAGAATTGATCATATATAAAAGGAATAGGATAAAGTCCCATACATAATATGTATTTAATACGTGTTATCCTCCATTTCTTATAACTTATTTCCTTGTAAGCTAGCTTGCAAATCATACAGAAGATTTATAGGACCATCACTGTCCAACAGAAAAATCAAATGAGCCACAAATGTGAGTATAATTCAGTATATATCTTCTAGTATCCACATTAAAAAAAAAAGGATCAGATGAAATTAGTTTAATACCATATTTTATTTAAACTTATATGGTTAAAATGTTATTTCAGTATAAAATATAAAGTCATTAAGATAATTGTCATTCCTTTTTTATGTACTATATTTTCAAAATTGCTATGCATTTTACACATATATCCCATCTCAATTTGGACTAGCCACATTTTGAGTTTCAATTGTCACATATGGCTAGTGACTACTATATTGGACAGTGCAATCTATACGCTTTTACTCAAAGCAAAAAAAATGCTGATGCACATGACTAATTTTTTTAGACATACTGAATATTTACAAGGCAATATCTAAAATACTCCAAATTTAAAAAAAAAGCTTTCTGATTATATATACAATAGAGAAACAAAATGCTCTTTTATGAGTTAGAACAGGCAAAAAAGGAATAATGGGTATACATTTGAAGATGAAAAGATTTTTGTACAGGAAATGGACAGCAAACTTTTAAAACACTGAATGTAGTGATGTGCATTTGTTTATCTTCCATATATTGAATTACCAACTGAGATATCCTTAATTTATTTAGCATATGTCAGCTTTCATATTCAAATATAGATGCAAACTTGTTTGACTTCATTAATAATAAGAAACAAAGCAATGAGATTTTAATGTTCCTCAATAAAACTTTAATTATTAGCAGCAAGTTTCTCATCTCAACATTAAGGCTGCATAGTGATGATTTTTTGTTAATATTATAAGTGAATATGTAAACAAGGTCACAGAATCAATGGTACTGAACATAATCCAATTGTACTACTGAATAGGAAGAGTTGAATCAACACTTGATTTTGCCACTGTTAACAGAATCCATGTGTTTGAATCACTGTACTTCTTCTTAATGAAAGGAGATAAATAGATTGAATGTAGGCAATTAAAATGCAGACAGTGGGCTTCCCTGGTGTCACAGTGGTTAAGAATCTGCCTGGCAATGCAGGGAATACCAGTTCGAGCCCTGGTCTGGGAAAATCCCGCATGCCACGGAGCAGCTAAGCCCATGCGCCACAACTACTGAGCCTACGCTCTAGAGCCCGCCAGCCACCACTACGGAAGGCCGCATGCCTGGAGCCCGTGCTCCGCAACAAGAGAAACCACCATAATGAGAAGCCCGTGCACCGCAACAAAGAGTAGCCCTGCTCGCCGCAACTAGAGAAAGCCCGCGCACAGCAAAAAAGACCCAACGCAGTCAAAAATAATAAAGTAATTAACTAATTTTTTTAAAAAAAGAATGGATACCTAAAACACCTAAAATTTGAAAATTAAATAAATAAAATTTAAAAAAAATAAAATGAAGTCAGGTAACTAATGGATCACTGTGGCAGTAATTAAACAAAATTGACCAACTCTATACATGTACTTTTATTGATCAATTTAATACTTTTATACCAAAGTTCTTTGATTTTATGATTTAAATATATCAGGAATTCACAGTGAGATTATTTTAGAACCAAAGGGTTTTTTTCTCCTGTCTGAAATCCCTCATTTTGTGTATGAAAAAAACTAAGTCTCAAGGAATGTGAGTTAATTCATGTCTAGATAACTAGTTTGTGTCAGAGGTACTACAATTAAGTCCTAAAACTAAATAAAAAATGTATATGAATGTCAAGGATTGTAACTTTCAAGAAATATATAAAAGAGAAATTTTCCTCCCAAGTTACAATTGTGCTCTAGGATATGTTCCACAATCCTGCTTTTTATCCTGCTCACTCCTGCTCAACCCCTTAAAATGCACACTTGTACTGATAGTTTTCAGTCTCCTTAGGGCATTCACAAGAAACCACTGCAATTAGTGAAGTCAGAGGCAGCACTTTTATTCTAGAAATTTAAATTCGCTATATTGCCTTAAAACAATGGAAATTTATTCTCTCACATCTCTGGAGTCCAGCAGCCCAAAGTCAAGGTGTTAGCAGGGCCATACTCCATCTGAAGACACTAGCAAAGAATCCTTCCTAACCTCCTCCAGTTCCTGGTAGTTGCTCAGCTTGTGGCAACGTAACTCCAATCCCTGCCTCTGCCTTCACATGGCTTTTTCCCTGTGTGTCCTTTTCTGTTCCTTATAATATAAGGATATTCTCACTGGATTTAGGATCTACTCTTATCCAGTGTGACTCCATCTCAATATTTACCTTAATTACATCTGCAGTTAATTACATTCACAGATAACAGGGATTATGATTTAGACATATTTTTTTGAGGAGGGGGCACTATTCAATATAATAAAGTACTCAGAAAGTTACGTTCATACAACATATTTTTGCAAAACAAACAATGCCATATCTATCACAGTGATGTGAATGTGGCTGCTGTTTGAATAAGGTTATTATATTCCACTGTCATGTCTCATAATCCATTTGTGTTCTGGCCACTTTTAAGACTTTGAATATGGCATTAATCCATCTGGTATGTGGTATGTGTTCTGATTTATGACCTTGACTGGGATGTTTGTAGAGGGAACAACTTCAGGGATTTCAACCTGACTTTTGGTAATTCTAGTTTTACAATGAGCTCCGAAGCCAGATTTTCAACAAATCTGCTCTCTGCCTGCAGGAAATAAGGATTAAATACTGGAATAAAGATCTTTTGGCCTTCATACTGTGACCCGAATGAATAATTGGCTGATTTGAGCATGTCCTACTCTCCTTCCTTGGGTTATCTTCCTTCCCAACAACCAACAAACTCCAGATCCTTAGGATTTTCATGCCCATCACATCTCTCAAATGCTGGTGATGCCATATAAACTACCACTTCCTCCTCTACCTACATCTCATCCCAGGTCACCACATATGAGACTCTAGCATGTCAGGGGGTATCATTCCCCTACATACTCTCTTCAAAGGGAGTTTTCTTTCCCATTTGTCTCACAAGTGTTCCAATTTTAGTCTCCTATTCACAGAATTTGCTTCCTAAAGCCACTTGTATAATCAAATATCCACCAGAAGCAGACATGTAACAGGATTTCAGTGCACTAAGTTCATCTGAGATGTAGAGGAAAACCTTGTAGGAAAGCTGGGGAGTCATTCAGGGTAGGAGGGGCAGCCAATAAAAGGTCCACTATCAAGGGATGATTAGAGTTTAACATACAGGAAACCTGGGAAACAGTAAAACACACATCTCAGCATTAACCCACCCAAGAGAAAAGGAGCCTAAGATCTTTACACACTCCTCCCAGCCACTGATTGAGGATAATGTCTTGGGCTTGCTTACCATTAGGGCTGTGTGCCCTTTCAATGTCTTCAGGGAAAGAAACAAATCTGGCCAAGAGATGCAGATGCGGGAATTAGAAGTAAGATACAGCTCACTGAAGGGATGTGAGCATGGAAATGAAGCATCTGCTACACTTACAATGTAAACTTTTCATCCATGTCCCCAAAGTTTGCTCTCCATTTATGCTCACACTGTCCACAAAGACATTACAAGCTTTATTTTGTCATGGTTTTTAAATTGCGATTTTCTCTACTAAGGTGGGAGCCAGGTCAGAACTACGTTTTAAGTTATTTGCATCAGTCTCAGTAACTGACAGAGTACTTGGCACAGAGTAGGCTCTCAAAAATACTAATTAAAAATTAACGTTAAATCAAACAACGCAGTCTCGTGATCATTTGAATGGGTGATATTTTCTACCTACCCATTATTATCTATTTATTCACACAAAGCTGGAAATCATATTTCCTATTGACACTTCAAAAATGAGAATTTATAAGGGAAAGTTTTAGATTTTTGTTTAATATCTGGCTTATTTTGGGAGGAGTAAGTATTCCTCCATTGATCTAGCTATTAAGAAATTACAGCTAACAAACTAGTAGAACCTTTGGTATGGAAGTGGTTTGAGAAAGCTAAACATAATTTGGGTAAGTGTGGATTGTGACACCAAAACAAAAGTGATCTACACAACACAAAGACTCTTTCTCATACTTCACACACACACACACACACACACACACACACACATATATGTGACACCAACTGTATCTAAAACTAAATTCTTAGAGAGAGGAGAAAAAAATATTTCTGTACCTTATCATTTTTTAGGTGACTGTACCATGTTATACATCTTCCCATGCTCTGGTACCTTTACTGCCATAAGCCAGGAATTAAATAAAATTCTTACTTATTTAAATTCAGATGTGATAGTTATAATAGTTCAATACATTTGAATATTATAATGTATAATGTCTAGGCATACTTAATGCTCCTTAACATTTAAAGCTCATTGTATTCCTCTCTCCTGACTCTCTTCTTAGAAAAGAGATTGAGATCTTCCACAAAGTTTAAAGCTGATATATGTTAATTTGGTGTGTATGTTTTAATATTAACATTTGCAGAGTGAGTCAATAAGAAAGTTTAAAGAAAATAAAAACTACTATTAAAATAGATTCCCTGCACTGAGCACAAAGACCAGCTCATAGAAGATGTCTACTAATTATTGGTTGAATGAATTGCTCTAGATTTCTACTCAAATTTTTCTTGTAGCACAATTATAGAAAATATCTGTGAAACCACAAACATCCTGACATTACAGAGCAAAGCAGAAAAGATCTTCTGGGATATATTTTTAAATCTGAACAGTAATAATGATCATTTTATTTTTAGGCCTTCATAGCTGCATTGATAAAAGATAAAAGTGTATAAAACATACAACTGGAGGACGAGGGGAAGATGGCAGAAGAGTAAGACGCTGAGATCAACTTCCTCCCCACAGATACACCAGAAATACATCTACATGTGGAATAACTCCTACAGAACACCTACTGAGTGCTGGCAGAAGGCCTCAGACCTACCAAAAGGCAAGAAAGTCCCCACGTACCTGGGTAGGGCAAAAGAAAAAAAATAAATAAACAGAGACAAAAGGATAGGGACGGGACCTGCACCAGTGGGAGGGAGCTGTGAAGGAGGAAAGTTTTCCACACACTAGGAAGCCCCTTTGCAGGCGGAGACTGCAGGTGGCAGAGGGAGTAAGCTTCGGGGCCGCGGGGGAGAGCACAACAACAGGCGTGCGGAGGGCAAAGCGGAGAGATTCCCGCACAGAGGATTGGTGCCGACGGGCACTCACCAACCCGAGAAGCTTGTCTGCTCACCCGTCAGGGCGGGTGGGGCTGGGAGTTGAGGCTTGGGCTTCAGTCGAAGCGCCAGGAGAGGACTGGTGGTGTCGGCGTGAACACAGCCTGCAGGGGGTTAGTGCGCCACGGCTAGCCGGGAGGGAGTCCGGGGAAAAGTCTGAACCTGCCGAAGAGGCAAGAGACTTTTTCTTACCTCTTTGTTTCCTGGTGCGCGAGGACCGGGGATTAAGAGTGCTGCTTAAAGGAGCTCCAGAGACAGGCGCGAGCCGCGGCTAAAAGCGCGGACCCTAGAGACGGGCATGGGATGCTAAGGCTGCTGCTGCTGCCACCAAGAAGCCTGTGTGCGAGCACAGGTCACTATCCACAACCCCCTTCGGGGGAGCCTGTGCAGCCTGCCACTGCCAGGGTCCCGAGATCCAGGGACAAATTCCCCGGGAGAACGCACGGTGCGCCTCAGGCTGGTGCAACGTCACTGGCCTCTGCCGCTGCAGGCTCTCCCCGCACTCCATGCCCCTCCCTCCCCCCGGCCTGAGTGAGCCAGAGCCCCCGAATCAGTGGCTCCTTTAACCCTGTCCTGTATGAGCGAAGAACAGACGCCCTCCGGCAACCTACACGCAGAGGCGGGGCCAAATCCAAAACTGCCGGCAACTGTTGAGAACAAAGAAAAGAAAGGGAAATCCCTCCCAGCAGCCTCAGAAGCAGCGGATTAAAGCTCCACAATCAACTTGATGTATGTACCCTGCATCTGTGGAATACATAAACAGACAACGAATCATCCCAAATTGAGGAGGTAGACTTTGAGAGCAAGATTTATGATTTTTTCCTCTTTTCCTCTTTTTGTGAGTGTGTATGTGTATACTTCTGTGTGAGATTTGGTCTGTATAGCTTTGCTTCCACCATTTGTCCTAGGGTTCTATCCATCCGTTTTTGTTTTTTGTTTTTTTTTAAATTTATTTTTCTTAATAATTATTTTCTATTTTAATAACTTTATTTTATTTTATCTTCTTTCCTTCTTTCTTTCCTTCCTTCCCTCCTTCTTTCCTTCCTTCCTTCCGCCCTCCCTCCCTTCTTCCTTCCTTCCTTCCTTCCTTTCTTTCTTTCTTTCTTTCTTTCTTTCTTTCTTTTTCTTTCTACATTTTCTCCCTTTTATTCTGAGCTGTGTGGATGAAAGGCTCTTGGTGCTGCATCCAGGAGTCAGTGCTGTGCCTCTGAGGTGGGAGAGCCAACTTCAGGGCACTGGTCCACAAGAGACCTCCCAGCTCCACATAATATCAAATGGCGAAAATCACCGAGAGATCTCCATCTCAACACCAGCACCCAGCTTCACTCAACGCCAGCAAGCTACAGTTCTGGACACCCTATACCAAACAACTAGCAAGATAGGATCACAACACCACCCAGTAGCAGAGAGGCTGCCTAAAATCATAATAAGTCCACAGACAACCCAAAGCATACCACCAGACGTGGACCTGCCCACCAGAAAGACAAGATCCAGCCTCATCCACCAGAACAGAGGCACTAGTCCCCTCCACCAGGAAGCCTACACAACCCACTGAACAAACCTTAGGCACTGGGGACAGACACCAAAAACAATGGGAACTACGAAGCTGCACCCTGCAAAAAGGAGACCCCCAAACACAGTAACATAAGCAAAATGAGAAGACAGAAAAACACACAGCAGATGCAGGAGCAAGATAAAAACCCACCAGACCTAACAAATGAAGAGGAAATAGGCAGTCTACCTGACAAAGAATTCAGAATAATGATAGTAAAGATGATCCAAAATCTTGGAAATAGAATAGACAAAATGCAAGAAATATTTAACAAGGACCTAGAAAAACTAATGATGAAACAAGCAATGATGAACAACACAATAAATGAAATTAAAAATACTCCAGATGGGATCAATAGCAGAATAATTGAGGCAGAAGAACGGATAAGTGACCTGGAAGATAAAATAGTTGAAATAACTACTGCAGAGCACAATAAAAAAAAAAGAATGAAAAGAACTGAGGACAGTCTCAGAGACCTCTGGGACAACATTAAACACACCAACATTTGAATGATACAGGTTCCAGAAGAAGAAGAGTAAAAGAAAGGGACTGAGAAAATATTTGAAAAGATTATAGTTGAAAACTTCCCTAATATGGGAAAGGAAATTCTTAATCAAGTCCAGGAAGCACACAGAGTCCCATACAGGAAAAATCCAAGGAGAAATACACCAACATACATATTAATCAAACTGTCAAAAATTAAATACAAATAAAACATATTAAAAGCAGCAAGGGAAAAACAACAAATAACACACAAGGGAATGCCCATAAGGTTAACAGCTGATCTTTCAGCAGAAACTCTTCAAGCAAGAAGGGACTGGCAGGACATATTTAAAGTGATGAAGGAGAAAAACCTGCAACCAAGATTACTCTACCCAGCAAGGATCTCATTCAGATTTGATGGAGAAATTAAAACCTTTACAGACAAGCAAAAGCTGAGAGAGTTCAGCACCACCAAACCAGCTTTACAACAACTGTTAAAGGAACTTCTCTAGGCAAGAAACACAAGAGAAGGAAAAGACCTACAATAACAAACCCAAAACAATTAAGAAAATGGGAAAAGGAACATACATATCGATAATTACCTTAAATGTAAATGGGCTAAATGATCCCACCAAACGACACAGAATGGCTGAATAGATACAAAAACAAGACCCATATATATGCTGTCTACAAGAGACCCACTTCAGACCTAGAGACACATACAGACTGAAAGTAAGTGGATGGAAAAAGATATTCCATGCAAATGGAAACCAAAAGAAAGCTGGAGTAGCAATTCTCATATCAGAAAAAATAGACTTTAAAATAAAGACTATTAGAAGACAAATAGGAGGACACTTTGACCAAGGATTCAAACCAAGAAGAAGATATAACAATTGTAAATATTTATCCTCCCAACATAGGAGCACCTCAATACATAAGGCAAATACTAACAGCCATAAAAGGGGAAATAGACAGTAACACATTCATAGTAGGGGACTTTAACACCCCACTTTCACCAATGGACACATCATCCAAAATGAAAATAAATAAGGAAACACAAGCTAAAAATGATACATTAAATAAGATGGACTTGATATTTATAGGACATTCCATCCCCAAACAACAGAATACACATTTTTCTCAAGTGCTCATGGAACATTCTCCAGGATGTATCATATCTTGGGTCACAAATCAAGCCTTGGTAAGTTTAAGAGAATTGAAATTGTATCAAGTATCTTTTCCGACCACAACACTATGAGACTAGATATCAATTACAGGAAAAGATCTGTAAAAAATGCAAACACATGGAGGCTAAACAATACACTACTTAATAACGAAGTGATCATTGAATAAATCAAAGAGGAAATCAAAAAACACCTAGAAACAAATGACAATGGAGACACGTCGACCCAAAACCTATGGGATGCAGCAAAAGCAGTTCTAAGAGGGAAGTTTATAGCAATACAATCCTGCCTTAAGAAACAGGAAACATCTCGAATAAACAACCTCAGCTTGCACCTAAAGCAATTAGAGAAAGAAGAACAAAAATACCCCAAAGTTAGCAGAAGGAAAGAAATCATAAAACTCAGATCACAAATAAATGAAAAAGAAATGAAGGAAATGATAACAAAGATCAATAAAACTAAAAGCGGGTTCTTTGAAAAGATAAACAAAATTGATAAAGCATTAGCCAGACTCATAAAGAAAAAAAAGGAGAAGACTCAAATCAATAGAATTAGAAAGGAAAAAGGAGAAGTAACAACTGACACTGCAGAAATAAAAAAGATCATGAGAGATTACTACAAGGAAGTCTATGCCAATAAAATGGACAACCTGGAAGAAATGGACAAATTCTTAGAAATGCACAACATGCCAAGACTGAATCAGGAAGAAATAGAAAACATGAATAGACCAATCACAAGCACTGAAATTGAAACTGTGATTAAAAATCTACCAACAAGCAAAAGCCCAGGACCAGATGGCTTCACAGGCGAATTCTATTAAACATTTAGAGAAGAGCTTACACCTATCCTCCTCAAACTCTTCCAATATATAGCAGAGGGAGAAACACTGCCAAACTCTTTCTATGAGGCCACCATCACCTTGATACCAAAACCAGACAAGGATGTCAGAAAGAAGGAAAACCTCAGGCCAATATCACTGATGAATATAGATGCAAAAATCCTCAACAAAATACTAGCAAACAGAATCCAACAGCACATTAAAAGGATCATATACCATGGTCAAGTGGGTTTTATTCCAGGAATGCAAGGATTCTTCAATATACGCAAATCAATCAATGTGATACACCATATCAACAAAGAAGGAGAAAAAACATATTATCATCTCAATAGATGCAGAGAAAGCTTTCGACAAAATTCAACACCCATTTATGATAAAATCCCTCCATGAAGTAGGCATAGAGGGAACTTTAATCAACATAATAAAGGCCATATATGACAAACCCACAGCCAACATCATCCTCAATGGTGAAAAACTGAAAGCATTTCCACTATGATCAGGAACAAGACAAGGTTGCCCACTCTCACCACTCTTGTTCAACACAGTTTTGGAAGTTTTAGCCACAGCAATCAGAGAAGAAAAGGAAATAAAGGGAATCCAAATCAGAAAAGAAGAAGTAAAGCTGTCACTGTTTGCAGATGATACTATACATAGAGAATCTTAAAGATGCTACCAAAAAACTACTAGAGCTAATCAATGAATTTGAAAAAGTAGCAGGATACAAAATTAATGCACAGAAATCTCTGGCATTCCTATACACTAATGATGAAAAATCTGAAAGTGGAATCAAAAATCTCTCCCATTGCAACAAAAATAATAAAATATCTAGGAATTAACCTACCTAAGGAGACAAAAGACCTGTATGCAGAATATTATAAGACACTGATGAAAGAAATTAAAGATGATACAAATAGATGGAGAGATATACCATGTTCTTGGATTGGAAGAATCAACATTGTGAAAATGACTCTACTACCCAAAGCAATCTACAGATTCAATGCAATCCCTATCAAACTACCACTGGCATTTTTCACAGAACTAGAACAAAAAATTACACAATTTGTATGGAAACACAAAAGACCCCGAATAGCTAAAGCAATCCTGAGAACGAAAAATGGAGCTGGACGAATCAGGCTCCCTGACTTCAGACTATACTATAAAGCTACAGTAATCAAGACAGTATGGGACTGGCACAAAAAGAGAAATATAGATCAATGGAACAGGATAGAAATCCCAGAGATAAACACACACACATGTGGTCACCTTATCTTTGATAAAGGAGGTAGGAATGTACAGTGGAGAAAGGACAGCCTCTTCAGTAAGTGGTGCTGGCAAAACTGGACAGGTACATGTAAAATTATGAGATTAGATCACTCCCTAACACCATACACAAAAATAAGCTCAAAATGGATTAAAGACCTAAATGTAACACCAGACACTATAAATCTCTTAGAGGAAAACATAGGCAGAACACTCTATGACATAAATCACAGCAAGATCCTTTTTGACCCACCACCTAGAGAAATGGAAATAAAAACAAAAATAACAAATGGGACCTAATGAAACTTCAAAGCTTTTGCACAGCAAAGGAAACCATAAACAAGACCAAAAGACAGCCCTCACAATGGGAGAAAATATTTGCAAATGAAGCAACTGACAAAGGATTAATCTCCAAAATTTATATGCAGCTCATGCTGCTCAATAACATAAAATCAAGAAACCCAATCCAAAAATGGGCAGAAGACCTCAATAGACCTTTCTCCAAAGAAGATATACAGACTGTCAACAAACACATGAAAGAATGCTCAACGTCATTAATCATTAGAGAAATGCAAATCAAAACTACAATGAAATATCATCTCCCACTAGTCAGAATGGCCATCATCAAAAAATCTACAAACAAGAAATGCTGGAGAGGGTGTGGAGAAAAGGGAACACTCTTACACTGCTGGTGGGAATGTGAATTGGTACAGCCAATATGGAGAACAGTATGGAAGTTCCTTTAAAAACTATAAATAGAACTACCATATGACTCAGCAATCCCACTACTGGGCATGTACCCTGAGAAAACCATAATTCAAAAAGGGTCGTGTACCAAAATGTTCATTTTAGCTCTATTTACAATAGCCCGGAGATGGAAACAACCTAAGTGTCCATCATCGGATGAATGGATAAAGCAGATGTGGCACATATATACAATTGAATATTACTCAGCCATAAAAAGAAATGAAATTGAGCTATTTGTAATGAGGTGGATGGACCTAGAGTCTGTCATACAGAGTGAAGTAAGTCAGAAAGAGAAAGACAAATACCGTATGCTAACACATATACATGGAATTTAAGAAAAAAATGTCATGAAGAACCTGGGGGTAGGACGGGAATGGAGACACGGACCTGCTGGGGAATGGACTTGGGGATATGGGGAGGGGGAGGGGTAAGCTGTGACAGGGCAGGAGGGTGGCATGGACATATATACACTACCAAGCATGGAATGGATAGCTAGTGGGAAGCAGCCGCATAGCACAGGGTGATCAGTTCGGTGCTTTGTGACCACCTAGAGGGTTGGGATGGGGGGGGAGGGAGATGCAAGAGGGAAGAGATATGGGAACATATGTATATGTATAACTGATTCACTTTGTTTTGAAGCAGAAACTGGCACACCATTGTAAAGCAATTATACTCCAATAAAGATGTAAAAAAAAAACCATACAACTATAATAGATATTGTTTATTGGTAAACTAAATATAATAACAGTTTATCTTCGTGATATAAATGTGAAAGATGTTTCTATAGTTATCTAATTGTCAGAAATGTGCAACAAATATATCTGTAGAAGAATAGTACCATACATAGGATCCATTAGGATGTTTCCTTTGATAGATCAATAATTTCCAAGGAATTCATGATGATCTATTGAATAAATTAATGATATAATGTGTTCAGTGTTGCTTGAAATGGTAACAGCTCCCTCACAGATTTAGAGAACAAACTAGTGGTTACCAGTGGGGAAGGAAAGGAGATCGGGCAAGATGGGGTAAGGGATTAAGAGATATGAACTACTGTGTATGTATAAATTAGATAAGCAACAAAAGACATATTGTACAGCACAGGGAAATTTATCCATTATTTTGCAATAACTTTAAATGGAATAAAATCTATAAAAATATTAAATCACTATGCCATACACCTGAAACTAATATACATTATAAATCAACTATACTTCAATATTTTTTTTAAAAAAAAACTATAATAGTTCCAGTCTAAATCACTAAGTGGCTTGAATTAAAAACTGATTTTTAAAAATGACTCACACATTGATCATAGAACTGATATTTGATAGATACAAGCTATTTAGACTCAAAAGAAATTTTACCTGGGGTAATACTAATAGTATGGTTTAATTGTATTGTATCATACTGATTCTAGATTTCTATTATCCTCAGCCAATAAAACCAGTTTGCTCAATCTCCCAAGGAAATACAAATAAAAGGAAAAATAAATAAATGGGACCTAATTAAACTTACAAGCTTTTGTACAGCAAAGGAAACCATAAACAAAACATAAAGACAACGTACAGACTGTGAGAAAATATTTGCAAATGATGCTACCAAGAAGGGATTAATTTCCAAAATATACATATAACTCATACAACTCATCATCAAGAAAACAAACAATCCAATCCAAAAATGGGCAGAAGACCTAAATAGACATCTCTCCAAAGAAGACATACAGATGGCCAATGGGCACATGAAAAGATGCTCAACATCGCTAATTATTAGAGAAACACAAATCAAAACTACAATGAGGTATCACCTCACATAGGTCAGAAAGGCCATCATCAAAAAGTCTACAAATAACAGATGCTGGAGAGGGTGTGGATGAAAGGGAACCCTCCTACATTGTTGGTGGGAATATAAATTGGTGCAGCCACTATGGAGACCATATGGAGGTTTGTCAAAAAACTAAAAATAAGAGTTGCCATATGATCCTGCAATCCAACTCCTGGGCATATATCCAGAGAAAGCTGTAATTCAAAAAGATGCATGCATCTCAATGTTCATTGCAGCCCTATTTACAATAGCCAAGTCATAGAAACAATCTAAATGTCCACCAAAAATGAATGGATAAAAAAGATGTGTTACACATGTACAATGGAATACTACTTGGCCATAAAAAAGAATATAATTATGCCTTTTTGCAGTAACATGGATAGACCTAGATATTATCATAAGTGAAGTAAGTCAGAAAGAGAAAGACAAATACATATGATATCACTTACATGTGGAATCTAAAATATGACACAAATGAACTTATCTACAAAACAGAAACAGACTGACAGACATAGAAAACAGACTTGTGGTTTCCAAGGAGGAGAGGGGATAGGAGAGGGATGGAGTTAGCAGATGCAAACTACTATATGTAGAATGGATAAATAACAACGTCCTTCTGTATAGCACAGGGAACTATATTCAATATTCTGTGATAAACCACAATGGAAAAGAATATGAAAAAGAATGTACATATATGCATAACTGAATCACTTTGTTGTACAGTAGAAATTAACACAACATAGTAAATCAACTAAACTTCAATAAATTAAAAAAGAAGAGTTTGTTGAAGTTAAAATTCCTTGAATCACACAGACCACCTCCTTCAGTATTGCATGTCAATCAGACGGCTTGGGGGAGTAATCGTAATTTCCATTCCACCTCTTCTTGGCTCCGCCATACTGGGACCTCTGACTTCAGGTCAACAGGGGAATAGGACTTGGGGTATGTAGATCTTAAGTTTGTTTACTCAAGTAGCAGAAAAAGGGTAGAGTCAATTTCCTAGGGCTATCATAACAAACTGGGTGGCTTGATATAACAGAATTTTATTTTCTCACAGTTCTGGAAGCCAGAAACTAGAGGTAAGATATCAAGGTGTCAGCAGAGTCAGTTCCTTCTGGAGACTCTAAGGGAAAATGTATTCTATGTCCCTCTATTAGCTTCTGTGGTTTCTGGCAATCCTTGTCATTACTGGCTCACATCTGCATGACTCTAATCACTGCCTCAGTCCTTACGTTGCCTTCTCTTCCATGCGTTCATGTCTTCTCTTCTATCTGAAATCTTCCTTTGCTGGACTCTAATAAGGACAACTGTCATTGGATTTAGGGGCCACCTGTATAATCTAGGATGCTCTCTTCATCTCAAGGTAACATTCAGAGATTCAAATGATTAGAATACGGACATATCTTTTGTAGGGCCACCATTCAACCTATTGTGTTGGCCAAAATAGGAAAAGTTAATGAACCAAGAATTAATACAATATAACTATCTGCAACAACATTTTTCTTACATTGGCCATTGAATTCATAATCATGAAAGCAGGGTTACACAGGTATTTTGAGAAAGGTGAGTTTTAGAAAAAAGTATTCTTTCAGATAGTTTGAAAATGAATATTTGTGTGTAATGTATTGGTGTATTTCTGCATAAGAGTGTGTGTGTGTGTGTGTGTGTGTGTTTTGAGAGAGATGGTTGAAAGAGGAATACTTAATAAACAGCTGACAAAGGCAAAGAGATGGATCCTGTAATAATGAATAGATATGTTCAACTATGGCCTAAAGGAAAAAGTTATTTTCTTTAATTTTATAAATCGAGGGTTAAATTTGTTAGTTTGTGTCTTTAATATTGATTACCATTCAAGGAAGATGATTAAGTCTTTTTTACATTGTGGAAAAAAAAATACTTGAAGAACCAATATAGGTAGTCCAAATATTTTTAAAAGTTAGTTCCTACTTTTAAAGGCATATTTATTATCATAATAAGACTAAGGTGATTACTTAAGGAAGCATTTTTATTTCAATTTATTTTATGAAACAAATACGTGAACATGGTTTAAAAGTCAAATGGATGACAGTTTAAAATGCACATTGGTAGTGTACTTTTAGCTCACTCCCAGAAAGCACACTAAAATGAGGGTAAATACAAAAAGGACTAAATATATTAGGATGAAAAGGAGAGAGAAGGTCAATAGCAGATAAAGAAGACTAGACATAACAACAAAATTTTGGAAAATTGAAAGTAGATGGAAAACTAATAACTGACTTAGAATGCTGGGAACTATTAAAATCTAAAGCTACAGAGTAAGGAGTCAATTAAACTTAAGGTGATCCAAGCTAAAAATCTCCCAGATTGCTCAGAAAATGGAGATAAAGAGCTGAAAATAACTGTTGGTTAAGTTCTTATGAAGAGGAGTTGGTCTTCTAGATACTGTTCCATCCTATTTCAGGGATGTTACTGGATACTCTGAATCAAGTACTGCTCCAAAGGACACTGGGAAGAAGGAAGGGAATTATGTACTGCAAAAAGAGAGTTTAAGTAAAAATCTACCTGACATATTTTTTTCTATATACTCCTTCAGGAGGGTAGACTAGCACTAGACTTATACCCCCAAGGAAGAGATTGAGAAATTCATCTCAGGGAACCTGACAGAGCAAACAGAAAAAAAATGTACGGAAACCCGTATCTGGGGGTCTTACAGTAAAGTCTTTTGTTTTCAAGCCACTCCCACACATAGAAGTTCTAATATGCTTGTGAGTGCCAAAAACTGACAAATATTTGAGAAAAGTACCCAAGCTGGCAGAAAGAAACCAAAACATACAATCATAAAAGTAGACTCAGAAAACAGAAGCAGAGACAGTGTAAGGAACAGAAGTAAATTTAGACATGAAGGAATTTAATATTTTCAGAGGAACGAAAGAAGATATTGCATTCATAAAATAAGAACAGAAGGTCATAAAACAAATAATCATAAAACAAAAAAGAACTCTTAGAAATGAAAAAATGGTGATGGTGGGTATTTATTTAAAAAATAGAAATGTTGAAAATAAAATTGAGAAAAATCTAACAAAAATGGAAACAAATCAACAAAGATGAAAAATATGAAAAATATACGCCCATAAGAAGATTAGTCTAAAGGATCTCACACCAGATTCAGAGTAGCTTCTGAAAAGAGAGAAGATGAAATATGGCATCCTTCTCTTATCAAAGAAATAATTTAAAACATTTTTTTCAGGACCAAAGACTATTAGTTTCCAAATTGAAAGATTCCCCCAAGTGCCCAGAATAATAAATAAAGTACACACACACACACACACACACACACACACACACAGGCCCATCATCCTGAAAAAGAAGAACAGAAAGAACAAAAAAAAGATGCTTAAAGCTTGCATATAAGATAAAAATATCAGGAAGTGGAATGGCATCAGATTTCCTAGCATCAGCAAAAGTAGCTGGAAGACAATGCATGGATGTCTGCAGATTCAGAGAAAAAAATATTTCAAATTTAGTTTCTGTGTGTCCACCACACTATAAGTTAAGGCTGAGTTTACTGTAATATTTGCAGACCAGAAAGGATTCAAAAACCTAAGTTCTATGTACCATTTCCCAGAAAGCCTCTACAGGATATCTTCCATACAAAAGCTGTAGTAAAACAAGAAAAAGAAAAACTACAACACCCAGGAAATGAACAGGCTTTTATACAGGACAGCAATGAAAGGCAATCGCAAGGTGAAGGAAAGGAAGATACTTACATAACACTAGGCAGCAGGCCCAGGAGCAAGTGAGCCACCCAGGATCAGGGGAGGCGAGGGGAAACTTCAAAGAGGTGCAGTGAGGGGGGAGAAGAAAGACATGGCAACAGAAATTGATAGACTTCCTTTTGGGTTGAATGTTTTATGAAAAAGTTTCCTGCTTTGTCAGAGATTTTGTAGACCAATTTCTAATGGGTTTCTTTTTTAATTGAATTTTGTTTAGGTTGGGTTTCTCTAAGACTACAGGTCTTAATATAAATGGAAATACGCAACCAGAGTCATTGTGTTGTGATGACTGGGAAAAAGAAAATGGAATGCTCTGAATCTAGGTTGTGCAGGGGAAACAATGAGAACAATGGCACCTCAGGGCAGGAGTTACCAGTCCTCGTTTGGCAGTAGTAAAGAAGTTTATTAAACAATTTCGAGGTCTCTCCTGGCTCAGACTACATGTACAGTGAGGATGTATCCCCTGGGTTATGGTCATAAAATGCTAGAATACTGAATGTCTTTTCTACTTGGAGAGGCCTTTACTAATGTACTGGAAGAAAAAGACAACTTTAAATCCCGATGGATCAACTAAAAGCAAATAAGGAAAAGCAGAACAATTCTATACTTCTGATAAAGGACATATTTGCTGTCTTTGTTTAGTGGCCAGAAACAATCAATGGTCAGATTATCATGAATCTTCATGAATAATTAAACTTAAATAATCTGTCATCAGTGAATTGATCAGGAATCTATACATTTTCAGAAATTTGGGATGGGGAAGAGGGGAAGTAGGGAAAAATTTAACAGTAGAAACTGAATCTCAGATTCTGGCCAAGAACTGAATATACCCTTCTTAACAGGGCTGATAATGTCTTCCATTATTGGACCCAGCATTTATAAACCATTTACTAACTTCTGTAAACCACAAACTAACACATTCTCTAAGCCACAATATCCTTATAAACTATCATCTGAAAAAACTGCATTTAGATATAATTTAATCAGTAAGTACCCACAGGTATATACTTTAGAACTGATGAAACAGTGTAAATGTATGGTTTTTCCCATTGAATAATTTTTAACATCTTTATTGGAGTATAATTGCTTTACATTGTTGTGTGAAGGAAAATGTTGCATGATATAGTTAAAAGAACAATATCAACTTTTTGGTTTTTACCTGATTAAATCTCAAATGTGGATATTGAAGTACTTATTGCTCTCAAGAACCAGCTAATTAGAATACAAGAATGTAGAGGAATTCCTTTTTCTGCTATTGCTACCCTCTCCAGATCATTTACATTGTCTGCCCCAAAAGTTCAGGGAGTTACTCCTCTCTGTGCTACCGTAATGCATTATACATAATCACCATTATATATTTGCATTGCTACTTTACATGTCTATGTTTATTGGTAGACTGTGATTCCTTTAGGACAGAGATAAATTTCATTATCTTTTTATCTCTGGCACTTACTAATAAATAATAAATGCCCAACAAATGTTTATTGAAAATATGATAAATAAATGATAAAGGAATGACAAATGCTGTAGTGGCCATTTCCATATCTATTATTTTTCTGAGAAAATCATTCGAATTGTGCAAGGAGAAAAAACATCAAATCAAATAATATACGTAAGTTCAGAATTGAGGGTGCTGAGTAGCCAAGGAAGATTTCACATGAATATGAAACAGCAGCCATGAAGAGATACAGTATCATGTGCATTCTAATCAGACCAATAACATGCAAATAAAGATGTTTCAGTGATAACCAGTCCTCCACACAACATCCAGCCAAGCCATATTGTTGGGTATTGTTCATACACATTGCTCACAGCAGTTGGCTTAAAAGAAAAAGAGTCATCAGAATGAAATGGTAACTGTTTGAAATTCTTTATCATAATTATTAGAATTTACATGACTTTGACTAAATACTCATATATTAATTACTTAACTATTTTATGTATTCATATACTTGACAAAGTAATGCTATTTAATTTCTAATTAATGTACAGAATTTTACTGTTTCTAGAATCTACTCTATCAGCAATAACATCAGAGTTATGAGAGCTAATCTCATTAATATTAATGGAATTTTTCACATAAATCTCATCATGTATCACTAATGGACGAGAGCTTGGTGAAAACTCTAAAAATCTCCAGTGCCAAGGACATTAGCGAAAATAGATGGTAACAAGGGGAAAAAAAACCTTATTAAAGCATGACCATCTAAATTATGTCCACCAGTGTTAAGAAATAATTGCCACTATATCATAGAGAAAATGCCCTTTATTAGAGAATCGAAATAGATTCAAGATCCTCTTCCTATTCTGGGGAAAGTACTGTGGTGATACCTGCAAATGGAAAAATCACTGAATATACCTTTGAATATAAAATATTTCTGACAGCTGTCTGATATCTTTTGAAATTATATATTTTTGTTCTCTTTTAATTTATGGTTTCAATGAGGGAGAAAACCTCAATTAACTGCTTACTTTCCTAAGTAGTTCAATCTAATTCTGAGTAGCTACCTTTTGCTGTGCTCAGAAAATCTCAGTATAATGTACAGGCAGCATCTGTAGCAGCAGGGGTAATAGTGGTATTATTATCATAGTAATAACAATTTTCATCAACAAGCAAATTTTGCTTAAGCTGAGCAGGGCCCAGTTTTCATAAGACAGCACCTATTTTGATTTGAGAACTATTAGCCTATTGCACAAATACTTACACCTATATATACAGGCTGAAAATATTTAATTGGCAACATACAGAAATTAATGTTGCAGCATGGGGTGATGAGATAGCCATTTCTCTTTTTTTTCTCTTTTATATATTGCTCTTCCTCTGAATCAAAGCATTTCATCTCATCTTTATTAAACATCATATCACTGCAATTTTTAATGGAAAAAGTATCTTGACAAAGGCAGGTTAGTGGAGTAAAAATGGTAAGATGGAATGAAAATTATCTATTTGCAATGACTCTGTCAACTTAATCAGAGCATATAGGATATTAATTTGAATAACTTAAATCCATTCATTTATATTTTCAAAACATTTATTAAATACTTATAATGTATGATAACACTGTAGTAGCAGTAGATACTGGAGGTAGACATAGGAATAAAAATACAAATAAATATTTAATAAAAAATACACTATGTTATGTGCCAAGAAAAAATTACAGGAGCATAGGAGCATATGACAGAGAGACATAACCTAGACACAGAGTGGGGAAGTGTAGAGGGCAGGAAGGGTAAGGGCTTCTTTAGAAAGTAACATTTAAGATCTGAAGGCCGAGTGAATGCTATTTGCTTAGTAAAGGTTGGAGGAGGATCTGGTTGATGGAAAGGTCCAGACAGAAAGAACAGCGCTGATAATTACCTGAGTCAGAAAGAACTGTAGCAATGCTAGAACTGAAAGGTCAGTGTAGCTGGAATATAAAGGTTTGGAGTGAAACAAGGTGGACATAAAAATATCATGAAGGATCCTGATGTATATGTTAAGACTTTTGGCCTGTATCCTAAGAGTTATCAAAGCTATTGAATAATTTATGTAGGGTGAAGTGGTGACATGATCATATCTGATTTGTAAAACATCACTCTAGCTTTGATATGAAAAGAAATTGGAGTGGAGAATAGATGATATTCAAGTAAATTTTTTGTTGGAAGCATTATAAAAACACTTGTAGTCTTTCAGTATACAATATACTTCTAGATGGTCAAATTCTGGTTTGTTTAGCATTTAAAATATTCATAATTAAAATTCATTATTTGAGTTTAAAAACATTTTATATCAAATACTTCATATTTAATAGAATGTGATAAAATGCCTATAGGTAAAATATTATAACATAAACAGATAATAACTTTTCATAATTGATAATTGTGGCAGATACAGCCACATATATTAAAAGATATATTAAGAGAGCTACTTTTGTAAAGTTAAACTTTTCACTAGTGTTGGGAACATATTTAAAAACAAACCTGTCTAAAGCAAAATCAATACACATTTAGCTAGACTAAGTAAAAAAAAAAAAAAGAAAGAAGGCTCTGATAAACAAAATCACAAATAAAATAGGAGCAATAACAGCAGATATATAGTCATACAAAGGATTATAAGAGGATATCATGAACAGCAATATGCCAACAAATTGGAAAGCCTCAACAAAATGGACAAGTTCTTAGAATCATACAACTTTCCAAGACTGAAGAAATGGAAAATCTGAATAGACCAATCACTAGTAGAGAGATTAAAACAGTAATCAAAAAGCTCCAAAAAAAAAAAAGTCCAGGACCATATGACTTCACAGGTAAATTCTACCAAACATTCAAAGAAGATTTAATACCTATCTTTCTCAAACTCTTCCAAAAAATTGAAGCACAGGGAATGATTTTAAGCTCATATTATGAGGCTAGCATTACCCTGATACCAAAACCAGACAAAGACACCACAAAAAAAGAAAATTATAAGCCAATATCCCTGATGAACATAGATGCAAAAATCATCAAAAAAATATTAGCAAACTAAATAAAACAATGCATTAAAAGGATCACACACCGTGATTAAGTGAAATTTATTCCAGGGATGCAAGGACGGTTGAACATCTACAAATCAATCAACATGATACACTACATTAACAAAATGAAGGATAAAAACCATACGGTTATCTCAATAGACAAAGTATTTGATAAGATTTAATACCCATTTATGGAAAAACTGGGTAAAGAAGGAACATACGTCAACATAATAAAGGCCATATATGACAAACACATAGCTAACATCATACTCAGTGGTGAAAAACTGAAAACTATTCCTCTCAAATCAGGAACAACACAAGAATGCCCACTCTTGCCACTCTTATTTAAAAGTATTGGAAGTACTAGCCAAAGTAATTAGGTAAGAAAAAGAAATAAAAGGAACCCAAATTGGAAAGGAAGAAGCAAAATTGTCACTATTTGCATATGACATAATTTTATATACATAAAACCTTAAAGAATCCACCAAAAAACTATTAGAAATAATAAACTAATACAGTAAAGTTGCAGGATATGCAATCAACACAAAAATGGGTTGCATTTCTATATGCTAATAATAAGATGACAGAAAGACAAATTAAGAAAACAATTCCATTCACAATCACAAAAGAAAGAAAAATACCTAGGAATAAATTTAACCAAGTAGATGAAAGACCTGTATACTGAAAGCTATAAGACACCATTGAAAGAAATTGAAGAAGACACAGATAAATGGAAATATACCCTGTGCTCATGGATTGGAAGAATTAACATTGTTAAAATGTCCATACTACCTAAAGCAATCTACAGATTCAATACAATCCCTATAAAAATCCAAGGACATTTTACACAGAAATAGAACAAAAAAGTCTAAAATTTATATGGAAATACAAAAGACCCTGGATGGCCAAAGCAATCCTGAGAAAAAAGAACAAAGCTGGCGGTGTTATATTCCCTGATTTCAAACTATATTACAAATCCACAGTAATCCAAAGAGTATGGTATTGGAAGAAAAACATAGACATAGATCAATGAAACAGGACCGAGATCCTAGAAATAAACCCATACATATATGGACAATTAATATATGATAAAGGAGCAAAGAACACATAGTGGAGAAAGGATATTCTGTTCAATAAATGGTGTTGGGAAAACTGGACAGCCTCATGCAAAAAAAAATAAATAAATAAAACTAGACCATTATATTATACCATATCAAAAAATAACTCAAAATGGATTAAGACTTGAATGTAAGACCTGAAACCATAATACTCTTAGAAGAAAACATAGGCATTGCACACTTTAACATCAATCTTAGTAATATCTTTCTATTTAGGTCTCCCCAGGCAAGGTAAACAAAAGCAAAACTAAACAAATGGGACTACATTAAACTAAAAATCTTCTGAATAACAAAATCAACCATCAACAAAACAAAAATACAACTTACCAAATGGGAGAAAATATTTTCAAATGATATATCTGATAAGGCGTTAATATCCAAAATATATAAAGAACTCATACAACTCAATAACAAGAAGAAAAAACAACTGAAAAAGTGGATTGAAGAGTGAGTAGACATTTTTCCAAAGAAGACATACAGATGGTCAACAGGTACATGAAAAGATGTTCAACATCACGAATTATTAGGGAAATGTAAATCAAAACCACAATAAGATGTCACCTCACACCTGTTAGAATGGCTATTATCAAAAAGGCAAGAAATAACAAACGTTGGCAAGGATATGAAGGAAAGGGAACCCTCATACACTGTTAGTGGGAACATAAACTGGTCCAGCCACTAGAGAAAACAAAATGGAATGTAGAAAACAAAATTATGGTTAACAGGGGGAAAAGTGGGGGAAGGGATAAATTGGGAGATTATTTATACATAATATACACACTATTATATATAAAATAGATAACTAATAAGGACCTACTGTATAGAACAGGTAACTCTACTCAATACTCTGTAATAACCTATACGGGAAAAGAATCTAAAAAAGAGTTGATATATGTATATTTATAACTGATTCACTTTGCTGTACAGCTGAAACTAACACAATATTGTAAATCAACTATACTCCAATAAAATTTTTTTAATTAAAAAAATGGAGATTCCTCAAAAAATTAAGAACTACCATATGATCCAGCTATCCTACTTCTGGGTATTTTTCCAAAGAACAGAAAAACACTAATTTAAAAAGATATATGCAATCCTATGTACATCACAGCATTATTTATAATAGCCAAGATATGGAAACAACCTAAGTATCCATCTATAGACAGATAAAAGAGATGTGGGATAGCCATTTGTGACAACGTGGATGAACCATGAGGGTATTATGCTGTGAATTAAATTAGGTTCAGAAAAACAAAAATCATATGATTTCAGTCATATGTGGAATATAAAAAACAAACAAAGACAAAATAAATAAACAAATCAAACCAAACAAAAACATATACATAGATACAGAGAACAGAGTAGTGGTTATCAGAGGGGAAGGGGTGGGTGAGAGGGCAAAATGGGTAAAGGAGGTCAACTAGATTTTTGGTGGCAAGCATGTTGCAGGGTACATAGAGTTAGAAATATAGTGTTGTAAACATGAAACATATAATGTTATAAACCAATGTTACCTGAATAAAAATAGATTAAAATTAAATAATTAAAATTGAGCAAAGAAATAAAAATAAAGCTATCTAACATATTATGATAATTATTTGCATCTCTTTTCATCTGCCAAAAATTTCTGGTAATGACAGTGGAGTGCAGAAAAACTTCAGAGTTCTCATTTTCTATAAGCAAAAAGTAAGCAAACAACAAAAACTACAAGAACAACAAAAGAGCATAAATTTCTTCAGTGGCAAGTACGGGAAATGTTTGCTTGTTTCTTATATACAACATATTACTTTTTTAATTTGAAATATTTGTAATACACCAAACATACCAAATAAGAGTAAAGCCTGTGGCATGGGTCACAACACTTAGATATCAGACATGTTCAAACCAGAGATCCATTGCTGACAGAGGAAAGCTGACATTTAATCTCTTTTCTTTATAAAGTTCTCTTTATTAGCTTTTGTTTGTAATGCAGTGAAGTTTGTACAATTATTCAGAACTTCCATCCTTTTGACACATTCATCAATAAAAATGTACAAGAACCTAAAATCATTTAAAATTAGTATTTAGTGACACTTACAAGTAAGGTTTTAATTGGTAGAAGGCAATTTTGCATTCAAAGTGCATATTGTATGTCACTTTTAATTTACTGCTATTGCAAGTTCCATGCTGACACTTCTGTAAAGGCAAAGTTGTTATTTATTCACCTCAGACAAGAACATAGCATTCCTTTTAACTTCCATCCTATTTTTGGTTCAATCTGAATATTTTTAGAACAGTTTTTGACATTAACTCTACCGGTGAAAATGTACATGTTTACTGATGAATCATATGCATACTCAAAACCTTCAGGCCATTAGTATGTTGATAACCCCGACAGGGCAAATATAAATTGATTTCACTTTCAAACAAAGAAAATTAGACATGCTATTACTAAATTTCATCATTGACAAATTGGAAATATATTTAACAGAAAGCAAATTGAACTATTGTAGTACTTGTTGATAGCTTCTAATTTTAAACTAAAGACATAGCTATCTCTTGGAATTAATGGCTCAGTTTTCACATGATAACAAATAGACTTAACAGAGTCAAAGACTTTTAGAGCTGGAATTTTGTGGCTGGCTTGGAACAAGCTACAATATGATCTTGATTAGACTTTTAGTTTTCTTCAATTAAAAATATTAGGTATTAATATTCTCCTGAAATTATCAAAGCATTACAAAACAAGTGAGACAGAAAGTAACTTTATATATATACAAACACACATATATATATATAATGTGAATATTGTTATATCATACGTTTACATATAAAATGCATATTTATATGTAAGGTTTTATGTATAATAAACATATTTTTCATAATCACAAATATTTTGGGGTTTGAACTCTTATGTACTTCTTAGGCTAAAATTTGTCCTCATCTTTGACTTATGTTTTTTAACAATATTAAAGATACTCCTTCAGAGTAACAGTCATAGACCTGATCCTGTTGAATTTTTAAAATATATAAATGTAATGGAGAATGATAGCTTATATAAAATTCTTATTACATATAATGGTAATGATGATGCTATCCTGTCAGCAGGACATGTATCTTTTCCAATGGTGTTGTTTCCATCAGTGACTGGAAAGTTTATCTGCCAGACTCTTTGATTCTGATTCACAGCAAACCTTTATAGGATTGTGGGGTTTTAATGGTAGTCCCTAATCATTAACAAAATGACATTGGGATGGGGAGAGAATTATCCAACAGCTGAAATAACCACCATACATTTTGATTATGCCAGAAAAGAATATTATTTATTAGAACATATTTTAATACCTGTTTTCAGATATATAAAAATGAACTTATGATTATTTTATGTATGCTTGTCTTCATTCTTTGCTTTGTACCCTAATACCCTGTGTAAAATATACACTTATTAAATGATGTAATGGGAGCCTTATTTTAAAATCTGGCTTGTCTTATATAGCAGAGTTAATAATCACTTGGACAAAATTCTGTTTCAATTAATAGAATGCAAAATGGGAGACAAGAAACAGAGTCTGGCAGAGCCATAACTAATAAGATGGCATAAATACAAGAAGGAGAAGTCATGTAAGAAAACCCCTGATTATCGTTTTGTCAGAACATGGCATTAAATGAAAGGAATTCAGTAAGTATAGATTATTTTTAGGAGGGCATTTTTTGTAGCACTTCAAATATTTAATTTAATTCAAAATGAATTTGAAATGAATTCTGCTTGGATGTGTGAACACTGTTAGAAGTATCATAATCAGACAATGGTTGTGTATTCAGGGCAAGTAGGTGGTACTAGCAGTTACCATGTGGAGGAATAGGGTAAAGAGTCAGGTAGAAACCACAGCATGCTTGAATTCAGAATGAATGCACAGTCTCATATGTTTAAAAGCTATGCAAGTTAGTAATAGTGTTGACATTACTTATCCTTTCAAAATTGTATTTATAGTAGCTATTGCAATCTAATTTGATAGTTTACCTGTTTCTTATTAATCTCCCCACTCACAAGATAATTTCCGTGGAAGCAGGGACCTTATATTACTTATTCACAAAAGAGTAGACTTCTAGAGCTGGTATTTTGTGGCTGGCTTGGAACTAGCTACAAGACGATCTTGATTAGATGTTTAGCTTTGTGCATTTAAAAATATTAGGTATAATTTTCACCTGAAATCATCCAACAATATGTAGGTCTAACAACTTAGGCAAACATAGGAGCACATGGTAGGCATTCAGTTAAAAATTGAATGAATTACAATTCATGAATTGTAGTTCATGAATGAATTACATTTTTATGTTCTGCATTTTAAAAATTTTATACATTTAATGTGCATTTCTTTTATAAAGAGAACCCACAAGAAAGTTATGAAATTCTCCTATTCTTGTAGCATTTGTACTTAGAGTCTATTCATATAAGCTAAAGGATTCAGAGAACAACATAATCATCTGTCATGTCTATGCAATCAGCAGTTTTTGGAATAACTGTATTTTTATTTTTAATATTTACACATGATTTAATGATTCTGTGAGAGAGTGAAAGAAGGGCAAAATGGATTTTTAATTTTGGATTTAATGTTTATTCCACTATGTGTATGTGTAAAGAAAATTTTCAGGAGTCCACAAACAGACATTAACTATTTTTTAAAATTCCAGTTTAATCATTGACATTATTCTCAATCCAAAGCTTTCAGAGAGAACTCTTTATAATTAATTAATCTGATATCATACTGGGATATTACTTATGAACTGAGCAATTGTTGAGGGTTTGAGGAATATAAAATGTATGCAGATTGCATTTTTAAGGATAGAGATTTCTAGTGTCTAAAATAGTGGCTTGGCCATTATAGGAACACAATACTAATTTTTTAAAATAATGAACAAAGAGGGAAGTAAAGAGCACACAGTCTCTGTCCCCAAGTATTCTAATTATTTGTAGAGGTGCCTCTACATACATATTTGTATGTAGAGGTAATTTTAATTGAATTAAATGAAAGGTGCAGCTTAAAGTGCTGCAAGCAGAGAAAAGTAGTTTCCTTAAGTTACTCATATTATAAATTATAATATGTGGAATACTTGAATAAGTTTTTGTTTTTGCTTAGTATTGTTTTTATATTTATTTTTTTAAAGCCACATTAAGTTTAATTTTATTTACTTGCAGCCAGATGCATCCTAAGAACAAACATGATTTGTAAATGTCTTCACTCTATTATTTATATCTGTAATATGCTATTTCTTTTTTTTTTCTATTTTGTATTGTGGTAAAGCATACATAACATAAAATTTACTATCTTAATCATTTTAAAAATATTTATTTGGTTGTGCTGGTCTTAGTTGAGGCATGCAGGATATTGTTTTGTAGTTGCAACATATGGGATCTTTAGTTGCGGCATGCAGGATCTAGTTCCCTGACCAGGGATCGAACCCAGCCCCCTGCATTGACAGTGTAGAATCTTAGTCACTGGACTACCAGGGAAGTCCCTATCTTAATCATTTTTTAAGTGCACAACTTGGTGGTATTAATTACATGCATATTGTTGTGCAACCATCACCATTCATCTATATACATTGTGTATTTTTATATTTTTAAATGTATTTATATTTTTAAAAATTATCAAATCAATCTCTTAATCAGAAAGTCACATCTGTGATCCACATAACAATCTACATACATCACAGACATGAGAAGGCAGGAAGAAGAAGCTATGCTGTCAGAGGTGTGCTGTTAGATGGGGAAAAAGGGGACTAATGAAGGAATTAGAGTTCCCTGGGAGGCCTAGGAGTGTCTTGAGGAGGGAGAGAACAAGAGAATGGGAAGGTCATAAATTGTGTTCAACTAGGAAGAGAATGTATTTGGAAACAACACAGGGGGAAAATTTCAGGAGAAAGTGGAGGTGTGGCCTGAGAAGTAGAAATAGAACAGAGGCAAAAAGTCATGGAATTCAGGAAGTCAGGTAGCAAATTGAAAAGATAGAAAAATGCTGTCCTGTCTGCTTTAGGTAAATCATGGAGGTGCCCCACCTGTGGAGAAAAGCCCCTCCTAGAGTCTAGACTCAAGGCTCTATCCAAGGGCCAGTTGCATCCATTGGCCTGTGGTGATTAAAGGGTCAGGTGCATCCATTGACTTGTGGCCTTAAATCAGCAAACAATGCTCAGATTGCTAGTCCAACCAAGTGGTATCTCAGCTGTCCCTTTGGTTGAGCTCTGCTGTGAGTCTCCAGGAAGATGCAAAGTCTGGTAGAATCTGATAAAAGTGGCTCAAAGCTATAAAGAATTCATGTTCACATGCAGTCAACACAAAGGCTGCATCACATAGTGATTCCTGTAACAGTAGCGAGTGCACCCAGTCTGAAGAGTTAGGGATCTTCATCCAAGGAAATGACACATGGGCTGATATCTGAAGGAAGAGTAGGTGCTGAATGCACCTGATGATGAACATTTGTACTGTTTACTGTTTGGGGAAATATGAGAGTTCCAGTTGCTTTAATTCTCACCAACACTTGGAATTCTCAGGTTTTTTAGTTTTACTTATTGTGGTTGATGTGCTGTTGTATCTCACCACATTTAATTTTCATTTCTCAGAAAAGTCATGAGGCTGAGTCTCTTCATGTTTATCAGTCATTTGGATATCCTCTTCTTTGAAGAGTTAGGCCTTTGTCCTTTTCTTTTTATATTGAGTTCTTTGTCTTTTCCTTATTGACTTGTAGGAGTTCTTTCTGTATTCTGGATGAGTCTTTTGTTGGATATTATTATTGCAAATATCTTCTCCCAATAATTGAACAAGTTTATTATCCTCTACATGTACAGTTAGATGAAATTTAAAGAAATCATACAAAGATATCAGTCCACCAAACATTTGAAACTTTACTAGCTAGAAAATTTAGGTAAATACTTTTTTATATAATTTATGCTTCCCACAATGAGCAGCAATCACTCTAATATGTCAGTGCCAACAAAAACAAAGATCAAAGTTGTATGTTGGCTGTATTATATGCCAGGAGGTGTTATGGAAGCATATGCGTCAAATGCTATGGAGAGTGTGGACAGGGTAGGGGACATTCAGGAGAGAGGGCACTGGTTAAATACAGGCCTAGAGAAAAGTGAAGGGGGAGTGAAGTCAGTCATCAAAGCTTAGATAGGAGAGACTCAAAGCTAAACTGAAGCCTCTAAACCAAAACAAAGAACTCTGTTGAAAGGAGAGTTCACAAGTCCAGCTATAAGCTTTGCACAAGAAATGCACAGGGGAATTGATACAAAATCAAATAAGAATCAAAGCAGGAGAAAATAAAAATCTCCTAGAAGTGAGATCCAGGTAAGATGCTGACAGATCATGGCAGAACTTCATTTAAAGACCCAGAGCTCTCACCCCTACACATCCTAAGGAGAGAGCACACTGATTCCAAGGGCTGGCAAAAGTGATGCTCTTTTCTGGATTATCTAGATAATATTATTCCTTGTGTATTCATTTCCTGGGGTTGCTATATAAAAGAACAATAAACCGAGTAGCTTAAAGCAACAGAAATATTGTCATAGTTTTGGGGGCTAAAAGTTCAAAATACAATATCAGCAAGGCCATATTCCCTCTGAAACCTATAGGAGAGAATCCTTCCCTGTCTTTTTCTAGCTTTTGGTGGTTTGTCAGTCATCCTTGCCTTCCTTGGCTTTCAGTTGTTTCACCTCAATCTCTGTCCCCATCATCAAGTGGCTATACTCTCTGTGTGTGTGTCTCTGTGTCTCTTCTCTTCTTATGAAGAAACTAGTCATATTGGATTAAAAGTCTGCCATACTCTAGTATGACCTCATCTTAACTTAGAGCTTAATTACATCTGCAAAAACCTTATTTCCAAATAAGGTCATATTTGCAGGTACCAAATGGGACTTAAGCATATATTTTCGGGAACACTATTCAAGCTTTAACACGTTGTTTTTGACTAACTGAAACAGCTCTGTTGTGAATGTGAAGCTTAGGCTAAAAATGTAGAATAGTGGTTTCTGCAAGGAAACAGTCAAAGGCCAGATGAGTTGATTGACACAATGCTAACAGCCAGTTTGAGGACTGACTCTGTAACAGACACTATTCTCCCCTCTTTATAAATATTGACACATTTTTTTCATCACTATGATCTATGAGGTTGTAGTTTTCTATTTATTTAAAGATGAGGAAACTAAAGCACAGAGATATCAAATTGCTGTGATGTGTCAAGGCTGGAATTTGAACTCAGCTAGTCCTACCTGGGATCTATATGCTTAACTAGGATAATGTTTCAAATCACAAGCTGTTTCCTCAGATTCCTATAAATTGTTTATTATCAGCTACATGTTCCTTCTACCTTTTTATTAGCAGCATGGTGAGGTGCTAGTAGGTGGGGTGAGTTCAAAGGTGACATAGGACTGGCCACAAAAGGATTACCAAGTTTACAAAATATAGGTGGCTCCAGCTCTGTATTAGTGTATGCTCATACTTATATGCATGCTTAAATCTCTATTTATTCTCATTATAATACCTACTTCTATCTATCTGAGAGTTTCTGAATGAATTACAAAGTTATATATACCCCTAATTGCCCTACACATATATTCTATTCATGTTCTATATTAGGACAAATACTGAAGAACTGATATTTCAGCTTGCTACACTTAAATATTATTTTTATGAAAACATATCTATATAGATAGACATGCATACCTATATGAAAATAAATTAAAAAATAAAAACATATATATATATATATATATTTTGTGTGTGGGCCTCTCACTATTGTGGCCTCTCCCATTGTGGAGCACAGGCTCCAGACGCACAGGTTCAGTGGCCATGACTCACGGGCCTAGCCACTCTGTTGCATGTGGGATCTTCCCAGACCGGGGCACGAACCCGTGTCCCCTGCATCGGCAGGCGGACTCTCAACCACTGCACCACCAGGGAAGCCCAAAACATATATATTATTTAAAACACTAGCCCATATTTTTTTGTAAACCTTAGGGTTATTTTAGAGGTTGAATAGAGATTTCATCAAACCTCTTTTCCATAATTTATAATTATGGAAAATTATTGCTGGCATTTCACTGCAAAACACCTGTAATTGAAGTTCAAAAATAATGTACTGAAAAAATGCTATTAAACTCATAGGTCAGGGCAAATGTGATAAAATATATTTCTCAAACTAACAGTTTATTATTTTAGATTTTTTTCTTCAAAATAAAATAGATCAGGAAGATATGACATCTGAAATGTGAGCACACAACACATGAAACTTTTTTTTTTTTCTTTTTTAGGTATTTGAAAGCTGAGTCTTGTTAAGCTTCTCAGAGATGCTGCCCATTTGGGTGGACCACCAGCAAATCATGAAAATACTGTAAAATGTAAATATATGGTTCGAAGCTATGAGTAAAGCAGTTGAATTTACGTGTGCTCATCTATTGGTGTTTTGTTCTGGGGCATTTTTATTATAGTCTGTAAAATGGTGATAAGGAAGAGTGGGCACTGAGAAATCAGACTCCATCATCACCAAGGTAGATAATCTTACCCAAATTTTAGGAAATGAGCTGATTTTTACTGTCTTAGGAGGCTTAAAGCATATATCCTTTTTTAAAACATATAGTCACAGTTGTATAGAACCACCATGGTTGGCTGACATACCAATCTTGTAACCAAACAGGACCATATAGGGCCTTCCAGGGACAGACCCCTCCCCATATCCTTTGCTACAGCTTCTCTCTGAAGTACCTAGATAATAGTACGTCATGCTTATTTCCTGAGTTTTTCATATGCTAAAACCACCACCAAATGGAAGAAGTTAACTACTTGATGACCATGAGCACATAACCCTGACCTTCTGGCACCTAAGAATTGGTAATGTTAACTCCTGTAACACCACCCTATTACCTCACCATCAACCAATCAGAGAACCGTGCAGGAGTTGATTACATACCCACATCCCTCACTTGGCCTTTAAAAATGCGTCGCTGAAACCTTTTGGGGAGGTCAGAGTTTTAGAGCATGAGCAAGGCATCTGTTCTCCTTGTATTGGCATTTTTACAATAAATGCTGCACTTTCTTTCACCACAACCTGTTGTCAGTAGATTGGCTTTGCTGCGTGTGGGCAAGTAGATGGGCCCAAGTTTGGTTCAGTAACATTATTGAATAGAAAAGCAAAAGGTTTTGCAGACCTTAAAGCAATTTCTACAAACCTGATGCTAGGAAACAAGGTCAGGTTCAAATTGCTCCATTTGATGCTTCCATGGGCAACTAATGGAGCAATTAAATCTGCTGACTACAAATAATTGTAATAATGGGGATTTAAAGTTGACCTTGAAGTGAATTAAGGTGCTGGTAAGAGTACAATATTTCCACCCTTCTCAAGGAAAAAAAAAACCCCCAGATTTTCAAAGTGATACTTTTTTGAAAATGAAGCAAAATTCAAAAGTAAGCTTGCAAAATTATGCTAAATGTAGGAAGCTGCCATGGTCACTATCTGAACATCCCATGAAAATTGTTACTAATAAAACTGTCAGTGGAGCCACCAGTGTCTATAACACTCCATCCTTATTCAAGCATAGCATCTTTCCAAATCGAGTCTTGGAAATTCTGGCCACTGCTCTTTTGTGCTGGAGCATATCTCTCAGTTTTAGGGACATAAAGATAACTCATTGTTGGGAAATTACATTTTCATTTTATTACAAATACTTTTCCTTTAAGATTTCTTCATACACTCCACATCTAACAAAACACCCTATTGTAACATGATTGCTGTTAATTGTATGAAACATTTCTTTGAGAGACGGGAAACAGTTGAGATAAAACATGGATCTTAGTTAAAGCATTTTATAGGGAGAAGAATACAGTGTGGATCTTTGAAATACTATCCTTAACATGGCCTCACAAGGGGAATGGATGAGGCTTTCCTTTCTTATCAAAGTTCTTTCACTGTGAAAAGAATATTTGTGGAATATAAGACTAGAAAATACAACTCATGTGATTTTATTAACAATTCTAAACTGTGTTAAAAGGATGTGTGATTACTGAAGAATAAGCTACCTTTAAGTGAAACAAAATTCATGTTTAATTCATCAATTATGTTAATTTAAACAAACCCAGGACAATAATGACATATCTTATAAACCCTAATTTTTAATGAGATTTGTAGATTTGGATAAGGAATAAAACAGAAGAAGAAAATGTACACACTGATATTTTATTCTACTTTTCCCTGGTCTTAATATGAATTTATTCATTTAACACATATTTATTGATCATCCACTGTAAGTTAGGTGCTTGCCTGGATGCTAAGATACTATTTCTTTCTACAGCCTATCAAAGTAGTTTATTGGTCAAGACCATAAAGGGTTTCTTTAAAGTTTTATCCTGAAATATTGTAAATATATACCAAAGTAGACAAAGAGTATAAAGCATCTCCATGTACACAAAATTCAGCTTCAACAAATAAGAACCCATGGCCTGTCTTACTTCATCCATTTCCCTACCATTTTTCCAGTTCCCAGGGTATTTTGAATAAAATACCATACTTCACATCATTTTATCTGTAAGTAATTCAGTATTTATCTATAAAATGTTTTTATAGTTATTTTTTAAAAAACCACTGCACCATTACCACACCTAAAACTTTTGACAATCTCTTAATATCATCAAATATCCATTCAGTGTTCAAATTTTCAATTAGCTTTTAAATGTAATGAAATCAAATTTAAGGGACTTTGATTATGACCCAAATATAGTCCACACATTGCCACTGTTCAATATGGCTCTTAAGTTTCTTTAAATCTATAGGTTCTACTTTCTTCATGTTTCTTCCCTTTCAGTTTATTTGTTGGAAAAAAAAAAAAAAACCTCTACTTGTCCTGTAGAGTTTTCCCACTGTATGGGTCTTGCTGATTGCATCCCATGGTGCATTTTAAAATGTTTCTCTGTCCTCTGTTTGATTTAGAAGCTTGATAAGATACAGGTAATTCAGTTTTGTAAGTGGTGGGTGTGTTCTGCCATCTGCAAGCAACAATATCTTGTTGTCTCATATTCTGGTTAACAGCCTTTGATGCCCAATGCCTGTATGCATTGTTATCAGAAGTTGTGAAACATTCTAATTCTAGCATTCTTTTTCATTTATTGGGTGGAGTACTTCTATAGGAAAAAACATTCTTGTATTTATTATTATTATTATTACACTGGTAGCTTTTATAGGAAAAACAAGATACATACTTGATTTTTCTCTTAAATTGGCTGTTTAAAAAATAATATATAGCTTTATTAGCAACCTCAAGTTATGAGCAACTATTTTTAATTGTTAAGAACTCATGGATTTAAATATATTTGACCTGTTTCAACCTGTTACAATTATTTTCCTTAAATAATTGTAATTGTGAAAATTACTCTGTCTTTGCCAGTGTGAGATACATTGACCCCTGAAAACTTCTGAAGATTCAAGTGATCTTAGATAGCTCTCTTGCTGTCTATTATCACAGATGTTTTATAATCATTTGGAATCATCTACTTTCATTTTTGTGAACAGAACTACCCTCATTTTGGATTTATCTAATATTTATCATGATTAGATTAATGTGCTTCATTCCAGGTTGACAAAGGTCCTAAATGATATCACGTCCCTCAGAGGAGATCACATCAGGAAGCATAAAATGTCAATCTGCCTCTCACTGCTGATATTAATTTTTCACCCAGACAAGGTGTTTTCCTATTTCTCTACTTTATGGTTACTAGTTTCTTCTGTGAAACTCACAAGGAAGTTGTGGGAAGATACATTCAGACCATGTAAATATCCCATAACTCATTAAAAATATTCTCCTGGGTTTATCAACCATTAATGATTCTTGCCTGAACCAATCTTCACTATGACAGTTACAAAATGATATTTTTCCATCTCCTGCAGTCCCTTCACATTTAGAGGTTGTCAACTGACAGTCTACTATGAAAAAAAGCCCTTCAGCTCATCCTTTTATCTATATATTTATTTATCTGTTTGTTTACTTATGATTGCTATATACTCATGGCTTTCTACTTTGCTGTTCAAATTGCCCAAGATTTGGCTAGTAAGTGTCAAAAAACTGCCTCCTGGTTCCTAGTAATAGGCCCCCATATATTTATTTTATTATTATTATTATTTTAGCCTTTTCTTACTTTCTGCTATAACAACGTTTTCAAGCTCATGTTGTGTCTATCCTAACCAGATTTAGAGTCAAGACATTTTTATGAAACCAGAACAAATCTGACATCATAATCTGATAAATATGTTATTAGAAAGTCAAATTAGAAGTCAATCTCTGCTATGAATATAAATGAAAAAAATCCTTAACAACATTTTAGAAAATTGAATTCTGCAATATTCCTTGGTAGTTAAAGACAATGATTATAGTACAGCTACCATCTCCAAAATTTTCCTATCCAAATCAAAAGAAAAGTATATAATCTTTTTTATTCCTAAAAAAAACAAAAGTGAAAATTAAATTATGCAAAACTATAAGTATAGCATAATTTGAAAATAAAGAATGCTGAAACTGTAAATAACTGTAAGTAAAAAAAAGAAAAGAAAAATTTCAACGCAGAACATCTTGGCCTACCATACTACTCTTGCCCAGGAACAAGGCTTTGTGGCAAACAAAGACAGAATGAGAAAAACTATGGGAAAGACATAAGAGGGACACTAGCCAGAGGATCCCAAAGATGATTTGCAATGAGAACCAAACATATTAAATCAATCCTAAATCTGAAACTACTGGAAAAGTGTCTGAGCAGATCAGGGCATAATCTACAGAGAAGAGATTCTTAAGTAGATATGATTTAAAGGGGGAGTCACTATTTAAAAGGGGAGATGCCATTTTAAAGGGATAGGGAAGGGACTTCCCTGGTGGTCCAGTAGTAAAGAATCTGCGTTCCAGGGTTCCTTCCCTGGTCAGGGAACTAAGATCCCACATGTCGCAGGGCAACTAAGCTGGCATGCCACAATCACTGAGCTTGTGTGCCTCAACAAGGGAGCCCACATGCTGCAAACTACAGAGCCCCCTGCAGTGGAAGCGTGGAGTCTTAACCACTGGACCACCAGTGTCTTTAACTACCAAGGAATATTGCTGAATTCAATTTTCTAAAATGTTGTTATACAATAAAACTCAAAATGCTACAAGGCCCACGTGCTCTGGAACCCACGTGCCACATCTACAGAGCCCACGCACCCTGGAGCCTGCGCCGCACAATGAGAGAAAAATCCGCATGCCACAACTAGAGAGAAGTTTGCGTGCCGTAATGAAGAGCCTGCGCACCGCAATGAAGACCCTGCATGGTACAACTAAGACCTGACATGGCCAAAAATAAATTAATTAAAAATTTAAAAAAATAAATTTATATTAAAAAAGGGATAGGGGAGATCTAAAAGGGGACTTTCAAAACGCATAGTTCCTCAGGGAGAAAAAAGCAAAAAGTAAGGTAGAAACACTCTTTGGCAATAGGATGGTGTAGAGAAAAAGAAAAATGAGAAGGCAATTTTAGGGTTTTACAGGGTAAAAGAAAGCCATAAAATTGGAAGCCTCACAATGCTTCTCCTACCAACCAACCAAAAAGCTAACAAAACCCCTGGATTGTGCTTTACTGACTGAAGGTAAGAGGTATTTAGGCATCATGCTCTGGTGATGTGGATAAGAATTCTTTGATTAACCCTAGGTTACAAATATTTTCTCCTATGTTTTACTTTTAAAAGTTTTATAATTGTATACTTTTAGATTTCTGATGCATTTTGAGGTTTTTGGGGTTTTTTTTTTTGTATAACATATAGGGTTTAGGTTGAGGTTCAGTTATTTGTTTATTTGCATATAGATGTAATTAAATAGCTTCTCCTTGCATTCTGTCCAGGTTTTATGGTTTCTTTTCAGTGGGAGAAACAAGGTGAAGTTGCTTACTTTATCTTACTAAGAGCCTCCAGCATCTTCTTTAATGGAGAAACACTGGAAGCATGACTACTAAGATCAAAGAGAAGATAAAGATAGCCACTATGTCAACTGTTATTGTATTCATAGTATTAGCCAATGAAATTAGACAGAATAAATTAATTAGAGGCATAAAAAAGGGGGTAAAGAAGAAGTAAAATAGTCACTATTTTGAGATGATCCAATAGATACCATAAAACAACAACCAATTATAAAACTAAGTCAAATAATAAAATTATTATTAGATACCACAAAACAACAACCAATTATAAAACTAAGTCAAATAATAAAATAATTCAATCAAGCAGCAAAATATAAAATTAATGTTAAAAAATCAATAGTCTTTCTTTTCACAAATAATAAACAGAGGACATACTGGTAGGAAAATAATCAATTTACAATGGCAACAAAAAATTAAATATTTAAGAAGAATTTAATAAGAAATATGTAAATCTTATGCGAAAAATTTTAGAATACACCTGAAGGACACTAAAATAGAATTGAATAAAAACAACAACACAACATTAAAAAGATAACAATTATCTTTATATTAATATATAACATCAATATAATACCAATTAAAATTCCAACAAAGTATTCCAGGGAGTGAATCAAATTAATACTAAAATTCATACACATGCAAGAATAGCCAGGAAAGGGTGACATCATCAAGATGGTGTCATAGATCATTTCAGACATCAGTCCCCTTCACAAAAGGCCAACTAGCAACTATCCACAGACAAAACATCCCTGTGAAAATCCCAGAAGTGGGATACAGCTGAAGTACCCGCCTGGACCACAGACACAGAAAAGGACTGCATTAGAAGGCTAAGAGGAGTGGTTTCACTTTGACCACATCTCCCCTCCTCCAGACCAGTATAGACTTGTATCTAGAGGACCCCTCTGCATCTGTATGTTCTCTAGTAGTAAAAAAGAACCCAAAGTGAATATCCACCTCTCCCACCATTGAGGGAGACATCTCAGGAGGCCCAGCTGGATCCTGCCTAATGGAGATCATTAAGGGAATCTGCAGACCTAGACCACTGGGAATTAGATAGGGATGGAGATGGGGGTGGAGCATACAGCAACTATCTCTCAGATCATGGCCAATCACATACTTGGTTATGTCAGTGGCCAAGCAGTGTTCCGAGTCTGAACACAGATACCTGGCAGCCAAAGAGCACATCCCTGCCTTCCTGGGCAGGGAAACAAATTACAGCTGCCACCACCCCCAACTGTGGAGAAGAGTCTCCAGATTCACCCAACCAGGAAGATTGGTCAGACAACCCAGGCAGCTGTGGAGCCAATGTTACAGCCTCACTTGGGCAGGAAGCCAAGCCAGTAAACCTCTCAACTGTTGAGCATGGCCTCTGGCCCTTCCTAATCAGGGGGCCTGAACAGTGACCCTGGGCAGCCTTGGAGCCCAGCCTACAGCCCTGTGCAATAGCTGAGCCCAGCGGACTGCCTTGCTCCCATTGTGGAATTCAGTCTGCCGCCTCATCCAAACAGAAAGCATAGTCACAGAACCCAATTGTGGCGTATAACCTGAAGCCCCAAATGATCAGGAAACACAAACAGTGACACGGTCCAACCACAGAACACAGTCTCCAGCCCACTCAACTATAGGATACTGATGGAGGGCCTGCCTGACCAGAAAGCCTGGCCAGTGACCTCACCCAACAGCAGAGCAGGAAGCTACCTACCTGATGCTGAAGCCTGCAGTCCTGCCCATCTTCAAGGCAAACGTACAGCCTCGCCTGATCTCAGCACACAGCCCACAGCCCTGCCTGAACAGTTAGAAACATTAAGAAAAAAGGAATGGACACCAAGGGGGGAAAGCGGTGGGGGGATGGGGGTGGGGGGGTGATGAATTGGGCTATTGGAATTTACATGTATACACTGATGTGTATAAAATTGATAACTAATAAGAACCTGCTGTATAAAAAACTAAATAAAATTAAATTAAAAAACTAAAAAAAAGAAAAAAGGAAGACCTCAAATACACTAACTTTACCAATCAAGAAACTAAAAAACAAGAACAAACTAAGCCTAAAGTTAGCAGAAGTGAAGAAATAATAAAGATTAAAGCAGAAGTACACTAAATAAAATTGAGAATAGGAAAACAATAAAAGGATTAACAAAACTAAGAAATGGTTCTTTGAAAAGATAAACAAAATTGACACACCTTTAGCTAGTCTAACCAAGAGGAAGAAAGAGTGAACTCAAACAAATAAAATTATAAATAAAAGAGGAGACATTATATTTGATACAAACAGAAATACAAAGGATCATAAAAGACTACCATTAATAATGATATTCCAACAAAGTGGACAACCTAAAATAAACAGATAAATTCCTAGAAACACACAGCCTACCTAGACTGAATCATGAAGAAATAGAAAATCTGAACATAACAATAATGAGTAAGGAGATTTAATCAGTAATCTAAACCACCCAACGAAGACAAGTCCAGGACTGTATGGTCTCAATGGTGAATTCTACTACATTTTAAAGAAGAATTAATGCCAATCTTTCTCAAACTCATCAAAAAAATTGAAGAGGAGAGAATATACCTAAACTAATTTTACGAGGCCAGTGTTACTCTAATACCAAAACCAAAGAAGGGCACTACAAAAAAAGAAAACCACAGTCAACATGTGTCATGAATATACAGGTCAAAATTCTCAACAAAATACTAGCAAATTGAAATCAATAGTACATTAAAAGGATCATATACCCTGATCAAGTGGGATATAACCCTAGAATGCAAGGATGGTTCAACATACCCAAATCAATAAGCATGGTACATGACATTATAGAATAAAAAATAAAATCCTATGATCATCTCAATAAATGCAGAAGAACCATTTTGACAAAATTCAACATGCTTTCATGATTAAAAACATCCCTCAACAAATTGGGTGTAGAAGAAACACACCTCAAAAATATAATGGCATATAATAAATATATAACAAGCCCATAGCTAATATCCTACTCTAAGGTGAAAGGCTGAAAGCTCTACCTTTAATTTCGGGAACAAGACAAGGGTTCCCACTCTTACCACTCCTATTCAACATAGCACTGGATGTCCTAACCAGAGTAATCAGGCAAGAAAAAGAAAAGACATCAAATTGCAAAGGAAGAAGTAAAATTGTATCTGTTTGCAGGTGACGTGATTCTATATATAAAAACCCTAAAGACACCACCAAAAAACTGTTAGAACTAGCTAACAAATTCAGTAAAGTTGCAGAATACAAAATCAACACATAAAAATCAGTTATGCTTCTATTCACTATCAACAAATTATCTAAAAAAAAAAATAAGGAATACAATTCCATTTACAAAAGCATCAAAAACAATACAATACCTAGGAAATGAATTTAACTAAGGAGGTGAAAGATCTGTACACTGAAAACTAGAAGACACTGATGAAAGTAATTGAAGAAGACACAAAAAAATGGAAAGATGTCCCATGTTCATGGATGAGAAGAATCAATATTGTTAAAATGTTCAGACTACCCAAATCTATCTGTAGATACAATGCAATCTCCATCAAGATTTCAATGTTGTGTTTTACAGAAATAGGAACAACAGTACTAAAATTTGTACTGAACCACAAAAGACCCAAAATAGTCAAAGCAATTTTGAGAAAAAAAGAACAAAGCCAGAGGCATCACACTTCCTGACTTCAGATTATACCACACCAGTATATATAAAATAAGGACTTACTGTATAGCACAAGGAACTCTACTCAATACTCTGTGATGACCTACATGACAAAAGAATCTAAAAAAGAGTCGATATATGTATATGTATAACTGATTCACTTTGCTGTACACCTGAAACTAACACAACATTGGAAATCAACTATACTCTAATAATTTTTTTTTTTTTTTTTTTTTGTGGTATGCAGGCCTCTCACTGTTGTGGCCTCTCCCATTGCAGAGCACAGGCTCCAGATGTGCAGGCTCAGTGGCCATGTCTCACGGGCCCAGCCGCTCCGCAGCATGTGGGATCTTCCCGGACTGGGGCACAAACTCGTGTCCCCTGCATCGGCAGGCAGACTCTCAACCACTGTGCCACCAGGGAAGCCCCAACAAAAATTTTAGAAAAAGAAGTAAACCCTTACTAAATTTATATCTTCAGTGTAATAAAAAGAAAATACTATATAAAAACAAAAAATAAATAAAATCACTAAGTCTTAACCACAATAAAAACATTATACCACAAAGATGTAATAATCAAAATAATATGGTACTGGTATAAAACCATACACATAGACCAATGGAACAGAATGGAGAACACAAAAATAAATCCATGCATACACCATCAATTAATATTTTCTAAGGGAGCCAAGAACACAAAAGGAGGAAAGAACAGTCTCTTCAGTGTATGCTGTTGGGAAAACTGAACAACCACATCCAAAAGAATGAAATGGGACTCCTATTTTTACCCCATATGCAAAATTTAACTCAAAATGGAGTAAAGGCTTAAATGTAAGTCTTGAATATGTAAATCTCCTAGAAGAAAATGTAGGAAAAATGCTCCTTGACATTGGTCTTGGCAGTGATTTCTTGGCTATGATACCAAGTACAGACAACCAAGAAAAAAATAAACAACTGGTACTACATCAAATTAAATAGCTTCTGCACAGCAAAAGAAACAATCAATGAAATGAAAAGGCAAACTATGGAAAGGGAGGAAAATATTTACAATTTACAAACTGTGTATCTGATAAGAGGTTAATATCTAAAATATATAAGGAACTCATACTACTCAAGAGCAAAAAAAAAAAAAAAAAAAAAAACTCTGATTAAAAAATGGGCAAACAGAATAGACATTTTTTCCAAAGAAGACATACAAATAGCCAACAGATACATAAAAATGTGCACAACATCACTAATCAGGGAAATGCAAACTAAAACCACAATGAGATATCACCTCACACCTGTTAGAATGACTATTATCAAAAAGACAAGGAATTGTTGGTGAGAATGTGGAGAAAAGGGAACCGATGTGCACTGTTGGTGGGAATGTAAATCGGTGTAGCCACTGTGAAAAACTGTATGGTGGTCCCTCAAAAATTAAACATGGAACTACTGTATGATCCAGCAATACAACTTCTGGGTAAATATATGAAGGAAATGAACACAGAATATCAAAGAGATATGTGCACTCCCATGTTCTTTGCAGCAAAATTCACAATAGCCAAAGTATGAAATAACCTACATGTCCATCTTCAGATGAATTGATAAAGAAGATATGGTGTGTATATATATATATATATATATATATATATATATATATATATATATATGCAATGGAATATTATTCAGCCATAAAAGAGAAGGAAATCTTGGCATTTGCAATAAATGGACAAACCTTGAGGGCATTAAGTTGATTGAAATAAGTCAGGCAAAAAAGACAAATACTCTTTGATCTCACTAATGTGTGGAATCTAAAAAAAAATACCAGGGAATTCATAAATACATAGAATAGATGGATAGTTGCCAGAAGCAGGGTAGGGGTAAGGGTGGAGAAATGGATAAATGTAGTTGAAGGGTACAAACTTCCAGTTATAAATGAATAGTTCTGGTGATCTAATGTATAGCATGCTGACTAAAGTTGACAATACTGTACTGTATACTTGAAAGTTGCTAAGAGAGTAGATCTTAAAAGTTCTCAGCCCACACACAAAAAAGGTAACTACATAAGTTGATGGATATGTTAACTAACCTTATTGTGGTAATCTTTTCACTATATATATATATCTAACCTATATCTATATATATCTGACATATATATATATATATATATATATGTCAGATCATCTTGTACACCTTAAATTTACACAATATTATATGTCAATTATAACTCAGTAAAGCTTGGGGGAAAATAAAACCTGACTTCTCAACTTAAAACATATAAATAAAATGTAAAGTAATACTAAAAACCATAAAAAAGAAAGAATATTCAAGAATATTTGAAAAAAATCTCTTAGTGGGGCTATTCTGCCCTACATTAAAACATACTAAACTACATCTAAAATTAAAGTCATGAGGTACCAGCTCACAAACACATCTTTGGACAGAAAGTCTAGAAATGAACCTCAGAACATACAGATATTTAGTATATAATAAAGGAAATATTTTAAACCACCTGAGCAAAGATGGAATCTTTACTAAATAATGCTGGAACAACGGTGCAGCCATATATATACAATCTGACCCATATCTCACACCATACATGAGAATAAACTCTAAATGAACTAGGGATCTCAAAGTAAAAAGTACTAGAAGAAACCTGAGTGAATTACTCTTTAATCTTTGTATGGGACAGAATTTCTAACTCTGATTCAAAATCCAGCATCAATAAAAGTGATAAATTTGATAACATTATAAAATGTATGGAAAATTTAACTGTAAACAAAGTCAAAAGACAATTGACAAACTAGTAGATCATCTCCACAGCCTATACCACAGACAAAGGACTAATAAATTTACTTATAGAGAACTCTTAAAAGTTGAAGAACAAAGTACCAAAAAAATCATATTGAGTTAAAAATTGAACACAGGAGTTGTAAAGTGAGAGTTGGTTGATATATAAAACTATGAGATGGAATGAGATCACCCTGGAAAGGGTGTCAATAGAGGAGAATGGGATGACTGAGCTCTGGACTATTCAAGTATAAACATGGTGGGAAGAGGAAAAGGAACAAGGAATTGGAATTGAGAAATACCAGCTAGTTGATGAATAAATAACATACCTCTTGTGTTCTTTTTCCATCTTAGTATCAAGAAATTGCTCAGAAGTGAGTCCTACTAAATTACAAGGACCTAAGAGCCTGATAATATAACAAAACAATCTATTGAGAAATTTATTGTTCAAGCCAGGTATCTCATTGTTATTTTGTATCATTTAAACAAACCACCATTATAATTTTTGGATTGAATTAATGAGTTCAACATTTAATTAAAGTAAATTAATTCGTACATCTCTAAATTACAGTTTCTACAATGAGATGTATCAACTCTTCACTCTGTTCTACACACAGTATTCTCTATGAATACTTAAGTGTCTTTTGGAACCATTTAGGAAATTGGTATTTCCCTCTGCTGTAGAGAATCATGAAAATACAGTTTTCAAGATACAAAACTTTTTTCTAGGGGATAGCAAATCCCAAAAGAATATAACTTACTAAATAAAGTATTTTAATTGAGAAATGGGCATTTTCTAAAGTCATTCAAAGCAGATATGAAGAATATAAATGCCCTGAACGTGGCTTCATCTCTGTTGCTTTGATAGCCCATGTTTAAATGCAGTGACAATAAATAGAGCCTGCTGTGTTTGACACACTATTTAGAGTAGCTATGGAGAGTAGAAGAATGTTTACTGTTTTTAATCATTAGCTTGAAATGATTGATCAGCAGTATTACTAGAGCGCTAGTCATTTAAAGATAAAAGCACTTTGAAGTTTCTAATTTTGGAAAGAAATAATTGAGTAAACAGATCATCATGGATGCCTTAGTGTCAAGACAGGCAATTCATAATTTTGAAAAACAGTAGTATGAAGTAAAAAAGAAACCTCATCAAGTTAATGTGATTTGTTTCCTAAAATGTCATTTAAGTGGAAACTAAACATGAGTTACTTTGACACAGATTGAGTATAGCCAATAAAAGAGAGAAAGCTGACTTACTTCCAAATTTAAAGACACTTGTTATTTGTACTTGTCCTTAGAAAGCAATTCATCACTTCAGAAATGTCTTCATATATATCATTCATTAAGATTTATAATAATCAAACTATATAGTATACTGAAAGACTGGAATATTTTTATACCCAATGTTTTCTTGTTATGTTTAGATTGGAAGGTAAAAATCAAGGAAAGTGTACATTTCATCTAATGGTCAAAGAATTTAAAAGACTGGGAGAATCAAAAATGAAATTTTCAGTCATTTTTAAAAGACTCTAAGAAAGTTGTGGGTGAAACCAATATTTTCATCCCCTGAGAACTTGGGGATTTTCAAGAGTGAAGACTTAGAGAGTTGTTCTAAACTTTGTTTGTAGAGATCTAAAAACTTATTTCAAAATAGTATTCTCAATACAGTACTTCAGAAGTCCTATCTCTACTTTCTGTATAGTTTCCCTTCATTTTAGGGCCTGTCTTGCCTTCATAGTCTAACTATTAACGTCTAGGAAGAAATGAAACTATTAAACTCACTGATGTTAAGGATCTTATATGAATATTCCTAAGGGTAAATGCTTTTTAAAAGAGGAGGTAGATTCTGCATATAAGCGATATCATATGATATTTCTCTTTTTCTTTCTGGGGTATTCAGTATGGATTGATATGTACATACTGCTATATTTAAAATGGATAACCAACAAAGACCTACTGTATAGCACCGGGAACTCTGCTCAATATTCTGTAATAACCTAATTGGGAAAAGAATTTAAAAAGAATAGATATATGTATATGTAAGAACACAAACAAACAAACAAAGATAAACACTAAAAAAGAAGAGAAGTTAGAATAATGAATTCTTATCCTATATAAATATAACACTTCAAAATCAGATTAGAAAAAACATCAGAATACATTATGGTAAACCCAAAACCAGATTATAATTTTGAAGGGATGTACATACAGTGAATACACAGGTTACTTATTTTTATGGAATACCAGGTTAGAGAGCCTGTAGCATATTGAAAAGGCATAGTTTGGAATAACATAGTGCAGGTTTTCCCAAAATGTCTTAAAACATGAATAACCTTAAAATACTTTACAGATCTTACATAAAAATAGACTTAGTGGGCTTCCCTGGTGGCGCAGTGGTTGAGAGTCCACCTGCCGATGCAGGGAACGTGGGTTCATGCCCCGGTCCGGGAAGATCCCACATGCTGCGGAGCGGCTGGGACCGTGAGCCATGGCTGCCGAGCCTGCGCATCAGGAGCCTGTGCTCCGCAACGGGAGAGGCCACAACAGTGAGAGGACCGCGTACCGCAAAAAATAAAAAAAATAAAATAACCTTAGTAGTAGACAATTCATTTACAGTAAAGCATCCCTAAAAACTTAAACAATGTTCTATAAATTTTATTGAATTAACCTAAATTATACTTGGAAAATAGTAAAGAAATTCCACATGAAGTATATCATTTTTTTCTAACAACAACGTCTTGTTCAAATAAGCATTTGAGGGCTCTTTTTAATAACTTTGTGATGGTCAAGACCCCCTCACACTTCCACCACAAATATCCACCTGCACATCCACAAGTTTATGGCTCAGCAGCCACAACACTGTATTAGAAGCATTACACATACAAGATATGGTCAGAAACAGTAAATAAATTACTGATGGAAAAAGAGGTTGCTGACATTTTTAAAATATTGAGAGATAGAACGAATATAGGTAATCCTTATAAGGGTGTTATTTTCCTGAAATATCAATATATCTTAAATTACTTTAGAACTTGATGGGGGGAGGGATAAATTAGGAGGTTGGGATTAACATATACACACTACTATATATAAAATAGATAACCAACAAGGACCCACTGTATAGCACAGGGAACTATACTCAGTAGTTTCTAATAACCTATAAGAGAAAAGAATCTGAAAAAGAATATATATATATATATATATATATATATATATATATATATATTCTGAATCACTGTGCTATACATCTGAAAATAACATGACATTGTAATCAATCATACCTCAATAAATAAAATAAAGTAATATAAAAATACTTTAGAACTTGAAATCACATTTTCATGGAAACTATGGTGGTTAGGTTGTCACAGAGACAATTTCACTTATACGTCCGGGACAACTGATTTGTGTGGGAGGCTAGAAACACACAACCTCTTGGGAGGCTAGAAACACACTTTAACCCCTGCAGAAGACTGATTAATAATCTATTTTGGTAGCTGTTGAAAGAGTAAGCTGATGTATATATAAACAATAGATATTTCTGTGCCTGGTAACTTGTTTCCTTATCATTTGTATAACAAGAGGCAAGCTTCCACGCACTCCTTGGAGTTTTACACTGCAAATGTCTGTGAGGTGGATGTAAGAGGTTGCATGTTTATATCACACGCTACCTGTGTTCCAAAGTATTCTTAAGTATCCTTTGTTCTTGCAGCCAATGAAGTTTAAGTAGTTTGATCAAGTGTATACTGATTAATGTCTGTATTGAATGTGCTGTGAGAGATGAAAGCCTCTGGCACTATAGATTTAAATCTTATAGTTTTCCAAATGTATAATATGTGTTCACAGAGAAACCTTTGTGTTGGTACATTTTAATTTGATAAGAAAGTATAGCCTATAGAAGTTAAGACAGAGTTCACTGTCCACAGACTTTTCCACTTGGCCTTTGTCCTCAGTTTTCTAGCAAGGGCTCTCATTAATATCAATTTTCCTGACAGCTTTCATGATGTGGACACATTAATACTAGGAACTGGCCTGTGATCACTGACATAAACTACTGAACTGCTGTCAGAGAGCAGTGACTTCATATCATTTACAGAGGGTTTAATGTAGTGAAGAAAATTAACCTCATCAAGAATTTAGCTTGTGTTTGAAGTAAGGAATATATTTAGTACTTCCTAGTAAAAATGATTTAGAGAGAATGTGCTTTCATGGTTCTAATTAATACTGTGCATCAAAACATGGGATTTCCCTCATAATTTCTAATGATATGTATGTAACCACAGGCAAATAATTTTCTTGATTTTTCCTTTACTATCCCATCAGCAGCAACGTACATCACGACTGTTTAAACCAATGCATTTTATCATCAAGAAGACATCTCCCCTGCATATGAGGCTTCATGTACATTTTCTTTCAAACACTTAAACAGTGAAACATCACTGTATTCTGAAATCAAAAACTAGGTATTTCTAAATAATCTATGAACATAAAAATGTTATAATACATGAAATAGATTTTAATTTTGTAAATGTTCTTCATTCTTCAACAACTTTTAATAGTGAATGGCAGTATGTTCTTAGCTTTCTTAGGATAATAACTCTGAAGTTCAACCTAATGGTCACTGGATCTATTCCCACTGGGTGGGCCCAGCCTCCTCTGACCATAGTAAGAGGTAGGAAGCTACTTTTAAAGTACAAGCTACTATAATTACTAGAATTTCCAGCCCAGCCATACACACCACCAGTTCTATCTTTTCCCATTTGAAGATCCCTGTAAGGGGCATACTGACAATAGGGGAGATGAAGCAGAGTAGATTTAGAATAATTGATTTATTGGCACTAAGAATAACTAAAGAAGTAGGATTCAAAAAACAGGTTCCATCATTACCAATTTCATCCATAACCTAAAACCTGTTTATTATCTCAACTTCCATTTGCTACACAAACTCCTACCCGCATCTTTTTCTCAGATCAAGATGCCAAGATAATGTGTTACTTCTTCCCCTCTGGTTACTCTTTATTTCACTTATATGAAGATTTTTCTCATTATAATTTCATTGATATGAAGGGAGGTCTACACCATCCAGATAAGTAAGAGTCACTATGTGAAGGGTAGTGATTGCCAAGGCATTGCTACTGTTACTGATGAGGCATTATGTTCTTGGTTCATCCTACCACTTACAACTGAAGAGCTGTAGAAACATTTTAATAACATTTTTGAGTTGCTTATATCTAGGAATAACTTCTTGACCAAGGCACTCTCATGGCTTTCTTTTGGACAAGACCATATTAACCCAACATTTCTAGATGAGTACATTTTATTTTCATTATTTCAGTATAGAAGTAAGTAATCTCAATCTCATTAAACTTAAGACTTTTGACAGAATGCAATAATCATTGTAATTCTGATAAATCAAAATTATACTGTCATGTATTCCTTAAACGTATTATTCTTATATTAAGTAATGATATACAATACAAAAACAAAATTCCCTTTTAAATTTGATAGATCCCATCACTTTCTTTCCATGGAAAGAGTAAGTTATGATTTATTTGACCTAGACTAACACCATACCAGGCACACCTTCAAACTCACTGCCTTCCCTAATTCACCTTTAAAATGTAGGGTTCCAAGTTGGGGGGTGGAAAATAACACTTGTAGTTTCCTTTCCTCATTACCATATTGGCAAATTTCTACTCTTTTATGATTTCTAAGAAAGGAAATAGCTATATATAGTTCACCTAACTTAGAAAAATAATTTTTAAAACCCTAAATATTTAAATTTGTAAGAGCTATCTAAAAATCAACCTCTATTTACTGAATGAGCAAAAGGTCAATCAGTAGCTCTTTTCATATATTTTTTATTTTGTCATAATAAAACTAATTAGCAAGATGCTGAATGAATATATTTTATAAAATAAAAAGATATTTCATATTTCAAATTATAATTAAATGAAATAGAACTTTATGCATACATTAACATATGAATAATACCAATAATAATAATGATAATAAGCTACTTGCATTTTCTATTATTTGCAAATATGGGAGAAATAATAGGTCAAACATGTTTGCACAGCTCCTTCTTTAAGATAGTTTCTTCGCTATTTTTTGAGTTGTTGAATCAAGACTATGGAAAATGGACCAATTACTACTCAACTTAGAGTCACAAAGATAAATATTAAATTGTCGCCTTATTATAACAAAAGTAATTAGGATATGTTGATGACTACTGTCATTTTCTGATTGAGCATGTAGTGGAAGGATTTAAAAACTTTCCTCATTCAGAGGGGTATCAACATCGTTCATCTGTCTTTAACAGGGAGACCCAAATACACTCAGGCCACCACGCATTCTAAAATACTGTATATCAGGAAACTAAGAAAATGAACACCACTAATGCAAACAGAAAAATGAGGTTGACTACTCCTTTCCCCATGCTGCTGCTCCTCTGTCAGTGAGAACTATAATCACAGATAGCAAGACAAAACTGTCAGAGCTGAGTAGTAGATGTCATAAAGAGCAACAAAAGTGGCCAGCTGCACCCTTGATGGTAGAAAAAAAACGTTCTGGCATCCTTCCTACTTTCTAAGTGTTTGCTGCCCAAGGCATGACTGCACTGGTATAATTATATGTGTCAAGTCTAAAATTGCATGTGTAGGAGGGTGTCCTGGAAATAGGAACAAGAACCAGCCTCAGCATGGAGAGGATCTGAATGGGATTTACGAGGCCTGCTTCTCATTGGAGCTCCTCTGGATTTAAAAAGTGAAACAATGTTGTCCTTTGACAGGTGATAAGAAGGTAAGAATATGAAAGGGAAACAAAAAGAATTTTCTTTCCCTTTCTCCTAAGGAGATCTTCTGTAGCATCCTGAGCTTGTGATGAGACTCAATTAAAATGTATATGAGTAAAAGAATTTGAGAGTTGTTTTAGTGATAAAACAATTAAGGATAAAAATCACAATGTTAGAAAATTAATAAGGAAACACAAGCTTTAAATGACACAATAGACCAGATAGATTTAATTGATATATTTATAGGACATTCCATCTGAAAACAACAGATTATAGTTTCTACTCAAGTGCACATGGAACATTCTCCAGGATAAATAACATCTTGGGTGACAAATCAAGCCTCAGTAAATTTAAGAAAACTGAAATCATATCAAGCATCTTTACCAACCACAACGCTATGAGATTAGAAATAAATTACAGGGAAAAAAACACAAACACATGGAGGCTAAACAATATATTACTAAATAACCAAGAGATCACTGAAAAAATCAAAGAGGAAATCAAAAAATACCTAGAGAAAAATGACAATGAAAACACGACAATCCAAAACCTATGGGATGCAGCAAAAGCAGTACTAAGATGGAAGTTTAGAGCAGTACAATCTTACCTCAAGAAACAAGAAAAATCTCAAATAAACAATCTACCCTTACACCTAAAGGAACTAGAGAAAGAAGAACAAGCAAAACCCAAAGTTAGTAGAAGGAAAAACTCATGAAGAAGAGAGCAGAAATGAATGAAACAGAAACAAAGAAAACAATAGCAAATGTCAATAAAATTAAAGCTGGTTCTTTGAGAAGATAAACAAAATTGATGAAACTTTAGCCAGACTCATCAAGAAAAAGAGGGAGAGGGCTCAAATCAATAAAATTAGAAAGAAAAAGAAGTTACAACAGACACCACAGAAATACAAAGGATCATAAGACACTATTACAAGAAACTCTATGCCAATTAAATGGATAACCTGGAAGAAATGAACAAATTCTTAGAAAGATATAACCTTCCAAGACTGAACCAGGAAGAAATAGAAAATATGAACACACCAATCACAAGTAATGAAATTGAAACTGTGATTAAAATCTTCCAACATACAAAAGTCCAGACCAGATGGCCTCACAGGTGAATTCTATCAAACACTTAGAGATGAGTTAACACCCATCCTTCTCAAACTCTTCCATAAATTTTCAGAGGAAGGAACAGTCCCAAACTCATTTTATGAGGCCACCATCATCTTGATAACAAAACCAGACAAAGATACTACAAAAACAGAAAATTACAGACCAATATCACTGATGAATATAGATGCAAATACCTTCAACAAAACACTAGCAAACAGAATCCAACAATACAATAAAAGTATCATACACCATGATCAAGTGGGATTTATCCCAGGATGCAAGGATTCTTCAATATACGCAAATCAATCAATGTGAAACACCATATTAACAAATTGAAGAATAAAAACCATATGATGATCTCAATATGCAGAAAAAGCTTTTGAGAAAATTCAATACCATTTATGATAAAAACAACTCTCCAGAAAGTGGGCACAGAGGGAACCTACCTCAACATAATAAAGGGTATATATGACAAACCCACAGCAAACACCATTCGCAATGGTGAAAAACTGAAACCATTTCCTCTAAGATCAGGAACAAAACAAGGATGTCCAGTCTCACCACTATTATTCAACATAGTTTTGGAAGTCCTAGCCACAGCAATCAGAGAAGAAAAAGAAATAAAAGGAATACAAATTGGAAAAGAAGAAGTAAAACAGCCACTGTTTGCAGATGACATGATAGTATACATAGACAATCCTAAAGATGCCACCAGAAAACTACTAGAGCTCATCAATGAATTGGGTAAGGTTGCAGGATACAAAATTAATGCACAGAAAACTGTTGCATTCCTATACACTAACAATGAAAGGTCAGAAAGAGAAATTAAGAAAACAATCCCATTTACCACTGCAACAAAAAAGAATAAAATACCTAGGAATAACCTACCTAAGGAGGTAAAAGATCTGTACTCAGAAAACTATAAGACACTGATGAAAGAAATTAAAGATGGTACAAACAGATGGAGAGATATACCATGTTTCTGGACTAGAAGACTCAATATTGTCAAAATGACTATAGTACCCAAAGCAATCTACATATTCAATGTAATCCCTATCAAATTACCAATGGCACTTTTTACAGAACTAGAACAAAAAATCTTAAAATTTTTTTGGAGACACAAAGACCCCGAATAGCTAAAGCAATATTGAGGGAAGAAAATGGAGCTGGAGGAATCAGACTCCCTGACTTCAGATTATACTACAAAGCTACAGTAATCATGACAATATGGTACTGGCACAAAAACAGAAATATAGATCAATGGAACAGGATAGAAAGCCCAGAGATAAACCCACGCATCTATGGTCAACTAATCTATGATAAAGGAGGCAAGGATATACAGTGGAGAAAATACAGTCTCTTTAATAAGTGGTGCTGGGAAAACTGGACAGCTACATGTAAAAGAATGAAATTAGAACAATCCCTAACACCATACACAAAAATAAACTCAAAATGGATTAAAGACCTAAATGTAAGGCCAGAAACTATAAAAATCTAAGAGGAAAACACAGGCAGAACACTCTATGACATAAATCACAGCAATATCCTTATTGACCCACCTTCTAGAGTAATGGAAATAAAAACAAAAGTAAACAAATGGGACCTACTGAGACTTAAAAACCTTTTCACAGAAAGGAAACTATAAACAAGACTAAAAGACAACCCTCAGAATGGGAGAAAATATTTGCAAACAAATCAATGGACAAAGGATTAATCTCCAAAATATATAAAGAGCTCATGCAGCTCAAAATTAATAAAAAACAAACAACCCAATAAAAAAATGGGCAGAAGACCTAGATAGACATTTCTCCAAAGAAGACATACAGATGGCCAAGAGGCACATGAAAAGCTGCTCAACATCACTAATTATTAGATAAATGAAAATCAACACTACAATGAGGTATCACCTCACACCAGTTAGAATGGGCATCATCAGAAAGTCTACAAACAACAAATGCTGGAAAGGGTGTGGAGAAAAGGGAGCCCTCTTGCCATGTTTGTGGGAATGCAAACGGATACAGCCACTATGGAGAACAGTATGGAGATTCCACAAAAAACCTAAAAGTAGAATTAGCATATTACCCAGCAATCCCATTACTGGGCATATACCCAGAGAAAAACATAATTCAAAAAGACACACGCACCCCAATGTTCACTGCAGCACTATATATAATATCCAGGTCATGGAAACAACCTAAATGCCCATCAACAGATGAATGGATAAAGAAGATGTGGTATATATATATACAATGCAATATTATTCAGCCATAAAAATCAATGAAATTGGGTCATTTGTACAGACATGGATGGACCCAGAGACTGTCATTCCGAGTGAAGTAAATCAGAAAGATAAAAAACAAATACTGTATATTAACGCATATATGTGGAATCTAGAAAAATGGTACAGATAAACTGGTTTGCAAGGCAGAAATAGAGACACAGATGTAAAGAACAAATGTATGGACTCCAAGGGGGGAAAGTGGGGAGGGGGGTTGTGGTGGTGGGATGAATTAGGAGATTGGGATTGACATATGTACACCAATATGTATAAAATAGTTAACTAATAAGAACCTGCTGCACACAAAAAAAATCAAATCCAAAAAATTTACCATGTTAAAAATAATTTGGAAATATATATAGGTTTATACATACACAAACACACATGTGCATATGTGTATATATATACACACACACTTATATATATTTTATATGTAATTTGAAATTATTTGGAGCAAAATAAGTTTGGCAGAATTTACTATCTATCTATCTAATTTATGAGCTGCTCAAACTGCTGATCACAGTAAATACCCTTGGGACATGACAATGATTTAGCTCTCCTGGGATTTGTTCAGTATTTTATACCAGTTAGATCTGAAGGCTGGCATTGTAAGACTACTGTACAGATCCAGAGAAATAGATATGACGAAGATTTAACCAAGTTTCCCTTGCTAAAGGTTTCCCATTGCAATTAGAATAAAATCAGCTCCAAAGGTCTTTCATGGTCTTGCTTTCTCTCCTGTCTCCACGTGCCCCTCTCTCTCCTACCTCACACTTTCCTACTTAGGTTCTCTCTTGCTTTCCCTGCTCCAGCCATGTTGGCTTTTCTTTCTTCAAACGGGCCATGACCCTTTTTGAATTATGGTTTTCTCAGGGTATATGCCCAGTAGTGGGATTGCTGGGTCATATGGTAGTTCTATTCTTAGTTTTTTAAGGAACCTCCATACTGTTTTTTCCATAGTGGCTGTATCAATTTACATTCCCACCAACAGTGCAAGAGGGTTCCCTTTTCTCCACATCCTCTCCAGCATTTATTGTTTGTAGATTTTTTGATGATGGCCATTCTGACTGGTGTGAGATGATATCTCATTATAGTTTTGATTTGCATTTGTCTAATGATTAATTATGTTGAGCATTATTTCATGTGTTTGTTGACAATCTGTATATCTTCTTTGGAGAAATGTCTATTTAGGTCTTCTGCCCATTTTTGGAATGGGTTTTTTGTTTTTTTGATATTGAGCTTCATGAGCTGCTTGTAAAGTTTGGAGATTAATCCTTTGCCAGTTGCTTCATTTGCAAATATTTTCTCCTAATCTGAGGGTTGTCTTTTGGTCTTGTTTATGGTTTCCTTTGCTGTGCAAAAGCTTTTAAGTTTCATTAGGTCTCATTTGTTTATTTTTGTTTTTATTTCCATTTCTCTAGGAGGTGGGTCAAAAGGATTTTGCTGATTTATGTCATGGAGTGTTCTGCCTATGTTTTCCTCTAAGAGTTTAATAGGTCTTTAATACATTTTGAGTTTATCTTTGTGTATAGTGTTAGGGAGTGTTCTAACTTCACTGCAGCTCTATTCACAATAGCTAGGACATGGAAGCAACCTAAATGTCCAGCAACAGATGAATGGATAAAGAAGATGTGGCACATATATAAAATGGAATATTACTCAGCCATTAAAAGAAATGAAATTGAGTTATTTGTAGTGAGGTGGATGGACCTAGAGTCTGTCAACAAATACCATATGCTAACACATATATATGGAATCTAAAAAAAAAAAAAAAAGGGTCATGAAGAACGTGGGGCAAGATGGGAATAAAGACGCAGACTTACTAGAGAATGGACTTGAGGATATGGGGAGGGGAAGGGTAAGCTGGGACAAACTAGGAGAGTGGCATGGACATATATACACTACCAAATGTAAAATAGATAGCTAGTGGGAAGGAGTCGCAGAGCACAGGGAGGTCAGTTCGGTGCTTTGTGACCACCTAGAGGGGTGGGATAGGGAGTGTGGGAGGGAGGGAGACACAAGAGGGAAGAGATATGGTGATATATGTATATGTATAACTGATTCACTTTGTTATAAAACAGAAACTAACACACCATTGTAAAGAAATTATACTCCAATAAAGATGTTAAAAAAAAAAAGAAAAAAAAGGGCCATGACCATTCTCTCCACCTGGAATGTTCTTCAGATCGAGGGATGATTACCTCTCTGTCATTCACTTCCTAGCTTCAATAGAACTTCCTCCAAGCAGGTTTCCTGAATGCTTTATCTAAAATTCCCTCAAACCTGACCACTCACTAAATATAAACTTGCTTGATTTTCTAAATAGCACTAGTTCTTGTCAGAGATATATTTTCTTATTTGTTTATTGTCTGATTTCAACTCTACATGTGAGCTCCATGAGGGAAAGACTTTGCTTATTTGTTTACCACAGGGCTGTCATAGACTGAATTCCCAATTAATGATGAGGCAGAGATTTGATCATGTACATATCTGATATCTGCCAAAACAATTAGGTCCTAATAAGAGTTGCTCTTTTTTTTTTTTTTTTTTTGTGGTACGCGGGCCTCTCACTGCTGTGGCCTCTCCCATTGCGGAGCACAGGCTCCGGATGCGCAGGCCCAGCGACCATGGCTCACGGGCCCAGCCGCTCCGTGGCATGTGGGATCTTCCCGGACCAGGGCACGAACCCGTGTCCCCTGCATCGGCAGGCAGACTCTCAACCACTGCGCCACCAGGGAAGCCCCAGAGTTGCTCATTTTTATATAAAGAAAGTTATAGAAATAAAATTGTTAAATGCAACAGAATAATGTAATGATTTCATAAAGTTATCGTAAATATGTGATTTTTCCATAAATCTTTTCAAATAAGATGTGATATTTCAACATATTCCAAACTGGTCTACAAACTGTCCTCTGTTAGTTTAACTCAACACAATGCCTCAGCTATTATAAATTTACCTTCACATATTTTAGAATTATTTTGAAAAAGTTTTGTTTTGTTTTCCCCCAATTCCAAAAGAAATCAGCAAGGTACAATTTACTGAATTAAAGATGCCTTAATAAAATAAATGATTGATCTAATGGTTTTGGTTTTTAAAGCCAAAAACAATAGGGGAATTTTACACACATACATATTCAACTGGATAAATGTAATCAGCATTGCCAGATGCAGTTTAAACATTTGCTTGATTTATTTCCATGTCAGATGATTTCTCCATATCTGTCCTATGCCTGGTGAAATGGCATGAACAATAAATTAATTGAAGTGTCTTTAAAATCTTGCCCTCTTTCACTCAGTCTAATTGCAATAGATCCCTTCCCTGTCTCTAGAACTCCAGTCTGCTCCCAACACACACCTCATTCCTTGAATATAATCCAACCACCTCAGTGACTTCAATGATGCAGAGCTGATCATATCTGTCCCTTTAGTAATATAAATCAATGGTCCCTGTCATTCCAAGGACAAATTCCTTATTGTGGTACAAAAATCTCTTCAAGACTTGAACCTCTCTCCCTCACAAGTCCTACTTCAAGCTGTATCATTCTAACGACACCTCTCTCCCTTGTCTCTATATATCTGCATATATTATTTATTCTGCCTGAAACATCCTACCAGTTCTCACTTCTCCCAGATTTGTGTGACTAATTCCTAATCACCATTCAAGCCTCAACTCTCATCTCTTTTTTTTTTTTTTTTGAGCAGCCTTCTCTGAGCCCTATAAGGACTCCTTCTAATATAATAGCCTTTGCATCCCCCACCATGGCACACATTGCTTTGTTTTTTTAAATAATTGTCAGTTTATTTGTCTATCTGCATCATTGGACTTTGAAATTCTTGAGCAAAAGGGACATTGTCTTATATTTTATTTCTCTAGCACAGTACTTGAAACGTGAAAGATGCTCAATAATATATTTCTTGAATAAATTAGTACATATGGCAAAAGGAAGATAAACAAATGAATGAATAATTTGAAATTAAATATAATGGCCTTTAAGTGCCATGAAGATAGATATCATGTTATTTGTTTCACTGTAACCATTGGTTCTAGCACATGGATGAAATTTAATATATGTTAAATGAATGGACAAACTAATTTAATATTAGACAACACAAAAATGTGGTTATGTAGTTCAAGTGATTCTCTCAGTATGGAGTGTCTACCCATTAGGATATCAGAGTGGCTAAAAACAAAACTCTGGATTCAGGGCTAATTGATATCTCTAAAACTTAACTCAAGTGTTCTAAAATAGTAAGGTTTTTGAAGATTAAAGAAGGTAGTCTGTATATAGGATCCAGCATGTGCTCTGACACCTAGTAAGTGGTCAATTAATGTAAGATATTGCCAATATTATTTCTATTGCTTTTCCTCTTCTCCCTCCTTCTTCTACCTGCACTGCTAGATAAGAGAGTCAGACACTTTAAAATAAGGATACAGAAGAAACAATGTGTTTTGGTGTAAGTAACAAAGTGACACACTTTAGCTCCTCAGTTATTGTGCTGCTTAATTTTATGTATCAACCTGACTGGGCTAAGGTATGCTCAGGTAGCTGGTAAAACATTATTTCTGGGTGTGTTTATGAGGGGTTTTTTGGGGAGAGATTAGCATTTGAAATGGTAGACTGTATAAAGATTACCCTCACCAATATGGGTGGGTACCATCTAATCTTTGAGGTCCTGAGAATAGAACAAAAGGCAGAGGAAGGGTAAATTTGCTCTCTCTGCTTTAGCTGGGACATTCATCTTCTCCTATTCTTGGACAATGGTCTCCCGATTCTCAGGTCTTTGGACTCAGACTGGGACTTAACACCATCAGCCCCCTGGTTCTCATGCCTTTAGTTTAGACTGGAACTACACCACCAGCTTTCCTGGGCCTCCAACTTGCAGACAACAGATCTTGGGACTTTCGCACCTCCACAATCAGGCAAACAAATCCCGCATGATAAATCTCTATATATCTATATATAGCCTATTGGTTATGTTTCTCTACAGAATCCTGACCGATACAGTTATTGAAGCATAACGCCTGAACACTGCATAGAGCAATGCCTTCACAAAGCCAGGAATAGTGCAAAACCCTCCAATCTCTACAACTGCATTTTTATACATAAAGAAATTATATATTGGAATGAGTAAATTTGCAGTACATCTTTACAAATGGAATAGCACTAATATCACCCAAATCTATGTTTTTTTTAACAGAAATTAAATAGGAAATAAGCAGTGACAGTAGTAAATATTGAGAATATAAATTCATATGCCCGTATGAATATGAATTGCCAGGCCACCCACATATCAGCAATGGAATCTAAGAATTCTCAAGTAATATGTTTGTTGCCTCCAGCCTCAAATTCATGACATTAATTTTCTAATTAAACATGCTTGTCTCACTGCATTTTGTGTTGCTACAATTTGATTTGGCATTAAACTAATTCAAATTGCTTTATGTTTGCAGTCTTTTGATTCACTGATATTCATTATACTACGTGCTCTTTTCTTTTCCAACATGACCAGATAGAATATCCTTCATTTGTATTCCATACAGTTTGGGTAGCAATCTGGATTTTCTGTCAACATTCCACAGTGGTATGTTCAGGAGACTCATTCTCCAGAATGCCAGAGATATTTATAGATTTGACTGGCAAGAAGGGCCGATGTGACTTTGCCAATGTTCTAACAATTGCTTGCAGTATTTACGAATGAGTCATCTCATAAGCAGCCCACCATCACAGAAGCTGATTGCTCATTGTATTCACACAGTCATGATAGCAAATAGCCCATATATAAAGAAAGATTAACACAAACTTTGCTGCACTCATGTAAATTGCACTACAGTATTTTGAGACACCTAAATTTGAACTGCTAGCACACTTTTTCTGTGACTCCCCACCACCTCCAAAAAAATAAATAAATAAACCCGTTCATCATTTTTATTTAAAGAAGCAAATTCCACATGATAACATGAGAATAAGTACTTAGGACATCTCCCAATTTCTTACCATGACTTATATGAATTCTCTATGCTGGGAAAGGAAACTGCAAGATTAAGGAAAGAGTTGGAAGAAACTCTAAACTGCAGCTTAAGTCTTTTAAGTTGAATATGATAAAGTTCTGTGACCTAGAAGGTAAGTGTGTGTTGGGGAGGGAACGGAGGAGGGTGACTTTGAGCCCATTAAAAAGTCTATCACCTACTTCCCTTTTTACTTCTGTATATGGAAGGTGACAGAGCTAGAAACTTTCTATCTACCATTTTTTCATCTCTTGCTGTGTCCTCCTTCTCCCCCTTATAACCAACTTCTTACCTCTTTATTAGGGCTTTTAAATGATGGTTCTGTTTCCTTTTTTATCAGATAATTTTCAATGATATTTGAAGAGCAAACTGCTTGGTCTTTCTTTTGTACTGATACCAGGTGGTCTAAGAAACAATGATAGTGAAAAACCATAACCTCTGCTTCTGAATAAGATATAAGAAAACAGTGTTTTTACCAAAAAATGGAAGCACATTGTGAGTGTAAGATGTCAAGATGAATATAGCCTACCTTATGAAAAAATAGATAAAATACTTGATACAGCAGAAAATAAAATATATAAGCAGAGGACAAACTTGATAAATACTCCCAGCAAAGAGAAAAAAAGCTTTAATTTATGGGAAAAGAAGTAATATATGAAGACAAATTGTATATTTTAAAACCTAGAATATTTGATGTCTCAGGAAGAGAGAATCAAACAAATGAAACGATTTAAGACTTGATATGACAAAGCTTTCCTTATACATTAAAAAAGAATCACGTCTGAAACCAGTACATAATGTTACAATTTTATAAAAAGAGATCTATGCTTACACACGTATTTAACTTTCAAAAACAAAGACATAATCCAATAATCCTTCACTAATGCAAAGAAAAATGAACATACACAGTCACCAAACAAAATATCTTACCCAGAAAAGAATAAAAGTCAAGCTGATTGAAGACTGATATATTGTATAACATTAAATGCTGGAAGAAAATGGAATAACCTCTAGTATTTAAAAAGCGTGGGCTAGTAAGGAAGCCACAATGTAGTTCATGTGTGAACAAAGAAGCATCTTCAGATATGCAAGTATTTCGAAAATGAATGATTTTTTCCCATGAATATTATATTTGCTTCCTTGTATATTTTTAGATTCTAGGTAGATGAATCAAAATAGGAAGTCCAATACTGGGTGGGAATTAATAATGAAAAGAGACTAGGCACAAAGAATAAAAATATAAAGAAATAATGAATTGGGTTACAGTCTTAGATGATATTCTCTAAAGTGTGTGTGTGTGTGTGTGTGTGTGTGAGTATATGTGGTTGTGTGTGCGTATGTGTACGCTAGATCCTTCAAGTTCTGTCTGGCAAACTGGTCCTCACTTCCTCCGCAATCTTTTCCTACCATAATCTAGCCTAGGTCATTTCTCCTTCATTGTGTGTGTGTTAACTAGCTCCCATCAACTTGGTGTTTTCCACAGATTTGTTGAAAATTTTAGTTCATTAGTGCAACAGATTTATTTTGTCTTGGGTTTATTCACTTTTGTTCCAGAGTGATCCTATGAATGGAAAATAATTCCGTTTGTCAATTTTCCAGCTATTAAAAATAAACAAGGGTCCTATTTCTTATTCCCTAGAGTACATCCCTTTCTTTATATGCCTGCATTTGCAGTTAATTGCAGTATATGAAACCGATACGTATGTAAGGGATTGAAGTTTTTAATAGAAATCTAAACATATATTATTGAATAATCCTTTTTCTTTTTGCTTTACTAATTTATTGGTTATACTATAAGAATAAATTTATATCAGCATATTTATAGTAACTGCTAGAGTTTAATCTAGTTATGCTGTCACAATGATGAAAATCATGTTTTAAAAATATTTTAGTTATGCTTAAGAAATATTTGAAACTAAATTGTTTCTGTATTCAAAATGAGGAAGGGCTTAGTCTTTTTATATTCTTTTTATATATTAAAAAATATTTTTTGGCCATGCCACATGGCTTGCGGGATCTTAGTTCCCCTACTAGGGATTGAACTCGGGCCCTCGACAGTGAAAGTACAGAGTCCTAAGCACTGGACCACCAGGGAATTCCCTATATATTTTTAAAAATTAGTGAAAGAGATGCTTTCATCTCTTGCATTCCTATCTGCATCATATTTATTTAACACTTTTAACTTAGCATTTTTCATAACATCTGGATACTCAAACATGATATTTCATAGGAAAAACTATGGCACTGGGAAAGGGAACTCTTGGGGTTTATTCACAGTTCTCCAGTTGCTGGGTTGCTTGGGCATGCCTCTTAGCCTCCCTATACAACAGTTTCCCAATTTACAAAATGAAGAACCTAAAGTAAATGACTTTAGATGCTTTTATTATATACATTTTCCCAAAGTTTAAGAAAATAGTTTGGCAAATGTAACATCTTTTTTTAATAGGACTCTGAACAGATTTATTATGTTTTAATCAGTATTGGATTGGTTTGTATCTGTGATCATATAAAGAAGATTCTGTAAGAATAGTCACCTACAGAAGGATACCTTAATTTAAAATTGAAACATGGAGGAGACAACAAGACATTGACAAATAACCTAAGAAATGAACTGCCTGGAAATAAAGATAGGATTTTAGTTTTGCATCTGGACTTGATTAGCAAAGACAGGAGATACTACCAGGGAAAAGCAAATCCTATTATGTTTCATGTTATTAATTATCAATATTTCATTCTATTTTAAAAAAATTTATGTATGTACTTCAGGATACCATGGAACTCAAAATAAAATTGTCATATACATGGAAGTCATAATCTGAAGGTGTTTTAGGAGGATAATATCATGAATCTCTGCATCAATTTTTTAGGAGGGAAATAAATTTTCCCCTACATTTGTTTTAGGGCTTAATTTCCACTCCTAGGACATTCCATGGGTGTGGGAGGGGAGGTTGGGATTTATTCTTCAAGAAACTCTATTTAAGTGAAGTTCTTCAGTCTTGATACTCAACTTCTTAGTCTAAGAATATGTAGTCTCCAAGAGGTAAAGACTGCCATTTCAAACTCACTCCAAAGAGATAAGGCATTATTATACCTTTGGGTACAGTTCCTTTACTTCTGGGAAAATCAACTTTGGGTCTTTTAGAGATTAAAGATTTAGGTTTGGGAAGTCTTCTAGAGCAGAAATGCCTCTGTAGAATGTGGTCACATAGTTATAAGCAGAATTGTGTCCTTTTAGTAAGAGATTCTTTAGGAAAGAAAAATAATTCTCCACCTAATAAAAGCATGAAGATTTCTTTGGGTCTAGAAGTTTCTTATTTTTATAGAATTGTGGGAGGTTGAGGTCCGAGAAGTTGCAAACATGATGTAAGAAGCAGGCCAGCAACTCAAGGAAGGAGTATTAGTTAATTTTATGGGTCAACTTTATTGGGTTACATGGTGCCCAGATGTTTGGTTAAACATTATTCTGGATGGGTCTATGAGAATTTTTCTGGATGATCTTAACATTTGAATCTGTAAACTGAGTCAAGCATATTGCCCTCCCCAGTGTGGGTGGGCCTCATCCAAACCATAGAAGGCCTGAATAGAAAAACGGGCTGAGCAAGGGAGAATTAGTACTCTCTGCCTGAAGGTCTTAAAGCTGGGACATTGTTCCTCTCCTGCCTTTGGACTCAGACTGTAACTGACACCATCCTCTTTCCTGGTTCTCAGGACTTGAACTGCAGATCTTGGTACTTCTCAACTTCCATAATTGTGTGAGCAAATTCCTTATAATCAACATGTATAGAGAGATAGATAGATAGATAGATAGATAGATAGATAGATAGATAGACAGATAGATAGACAGATATATAGGAATCTCCTATTGGTTCTGTTTCTCTGAAGAATCCTAATTCACAACCAACTGCACAGGAGTGATCCTTCTAGACCTAATTTATAAAGAACCTAAAGTAAATGTGACAAAAGTAAATTAATTTATAGTTAAAGTGACAAAATTGGGAAGAGACCCATTCTCCTACATTTGTGCAAAACTTACCACCCCTTGGCATTCATGGTAGTGGTGGTCTTAGGATAATTGGGAGACTTCCCACCTGGCATTCAAGTAGGCATTCTCACAGAGGACATTGGAAGGAGCATCAGAAAACTGATAGTTTGAAGAGGAGGGCTGGTCAGAAGAATTTAAGTGGATTTGTTACTGAGGTATAAATTCAGGGACTGTCAAAGATAACCAGAAGTCACTTGGAAGGCTACTTGAATCTATATGTAGTTTCAGTAATTTTTTCGTACATGTAAATGGGACTTGACTGCACCATTTTTGGACAAAAGAGTTATACACAATATTATTGCACTGGGCTGACTAACTAACTGCCTATTCTATTCCACCCGAAATATGTGTGGCCTCCTGCCCATTCTCTGCCAATGATTCAGTCATACAAAACTCTCCCAGTGATTTTACCCTCGTTGTGAAAAAGACTGAGCAGTTTTTATTTTCAGATAATTTTATTCAGTAGCCAAGTGAAGGTTGCAGATTACCTTTGGTTAACAAGATAAAAAGAAAGAAAAAAATGTTCCCTTACTTATTTGGGGATACAGGCAAATATTTGAGAACATTATTTTTATCAAGATGTTTTTTTCACCCACTACAAATGTAGCAAGTTAACCCAAAAAGCTTCCTCATTAGGAATAAAGCAATTAAAAATAACTATAATTGCATAACTGCACAGGTTTTATTTATTTATTTTTTAACATCTTTATTGGAGTATAATTGCTTTACAATGGTGTGTTAGTTGCTGCTTTATAACAAAGTGAATCAGTTATACATGTACATATGTTCCCATATCTCTTCCCCCTTGCGTCTCCCTCCCTCCCACCCTCCATATCCCAACCCCTAGGTAGTCACAAACCAACGAGCTGATCTCCCTGTGCTATGTGGCTGCTTCCCACTAGCTATCTATTTTACCTTTATCAGTGTACATATGTCCATGTCACTCTCTCACTTTGCCACAGCTTACCCTTCCCCTTCCCCATATCTGCAAATCCATTCTCTAGTAGGTCTGTGTCTTTCTTCCCTTCTAACACCTAGGTCCTTCTAGACATTTTTTTTCTTAGATTCCATATATATGTGTTATCATACGGTATTTATTTTCCTCTTCCAGACTTACTTCACTTTGTATGACAGACTCTACATCCATCAACCTCACTACAAATAACTCAATTTTTTTCTTTTTATGGCTGAGTAATACTCCATTGTATATATGTGCCATATTTTCTTTATCCATTCATCTGTGGATGGGCACTTAGGTTGCTTCGATGTCCTGGCTATTGTAAACAGAGCTGCAATGAACATTTTGGTACCTGACTCTTTTAAAATTACAGTTTCTCAGGGTATATGCTCAGTAGTGAGATTGCTGGGTCGTATGGTAATTCTATTTTTAGTTTTTTAAGGAAACTCCATACTGTTCTCCATAGTGGCTGTATCAATTTGCATTCCCACTAACAGAGCAAGAGTGTTCCCTTTTCTCCACACCCTCTCCAGCATTTATTGTTTCTAGATTTTTTGATTATGGCCATTCTGCCCAGTGTGAGATGATATCTCATTGTAGTTTTGATTTGCATTTCTCTAATGATTAATGATGTTGAGCATTCTTTCATGTGCTTGTTGGCAACCTGTAAATCTTCTTTGGAGAAATGTCTGTTTAGGTCTTCTGCCCATTTTTGGATTGGGTTGTTTGTTTTTTTATTATTGAGCTGCATGAGCTGCTTATAAATTTTGGAGATTAATCCTTTGTCAGTTGCTTCATTTGCAAATATTTTCTCCCATTCTGAGGGTTATCTTTTTGTCTTGTTTATGGCTTCCTTTGCTGTGCAAAAGCTTTGAAGTTTCATTAGGTCCCATTTGGTTATTTTTGTTTTTATTTCCATTTCTCTAGGAGGTGGGTCAAAAAGGATCTTGCTGTGATTTATGTCATAGAGTGTTCTGCCTATGATTTCCTCTAAGAGTTTGATAGTGTCTGGCTTCACATTTAGGTCTTTAATCCATTCTGAGTTTATTTTTGTGTATGGTGTTAGGGAGTGTTCTAATTTCATACTTGTACATGTACCTGTCCAGTTTTCCCAGAACCACTTATTGAAGAGGCTGTCTTTTCTCCACTGTATATTCTTCCCTCCTTTATCAAAGATAAGGTGTCAATATGTGCGTGGGTTTATCTCTGGGCTTTCTATCCTGTTCCATTGATCTACCTTTCTGTTTTTGTGCCAGTACCATACTGTCTTGATTACTGTAGCTTGGTAGTATAGTCTGAAGTCAGGGAGTCTGATTCCTCCAGTTCCATTTTTTGTTCTCAAGATTGCTTTGGCTATTCGGGGTCTTTTGTGTTTCCATACAAATTGTGAAAATTTTGGTTCTAGTTCTGTGAAAAATGCCAGCGGTAGTTTGGTAGGGATTGCATTGAATCTGTAGATTGCTTTGGGTAGTAGAGTCATTTTCACAATGTTGATTCTTCCCATCCAAGAACATGGTATATCTCTCCAACTATTCGTATCATCTTTAATTTCTTTCATCAGTTTCTTAAAATTTTCTGCATACAGGTCTTTTGTCTACTTAGGTAGGTTTATTCCTAGGTATTTTATTCTTTTTGTTGCAATGGTAAATGGGAGTGTTTTCTTAATTTCACTTTCAGTTTTTCATTATTAGTGTATAGGAATGCCAAGGATTTCTGTGCATTAATTTTGTATCCTGCTACTTTATCAAATTCATTGACTAGCCCTATTAGTTTTCTGGTAGCATCTTTAGGATTCTCTATGTATAGTGTCATATCATCTGCAAAGTGACAGTTTTACTTCTTCTTTTACAATTTGGATTCCTTTTATTTCTTTTTCTTCTCTGATTGCTGTGGCTAAAACTTCCAAAACTATGTTGAATAAGAGTGGTGAGAGTGGGCAACCTTGTCTTGCTTGTGATCTTAGTGGAAATGCTTTCAGTTTTTCACCATTGAGGATAATGTTGGCTGTGGGTTCATCAAATACAGCCTTTATTATGTTGAGGAAAGTTTCCTCTATGCTTACTTTCTGCAGGGTTTTTATCATCAATTGGTGTTGAATTTTGTCAAAAGCTTTCTCTGCATCTATTGCGATGATCATATGGTTTTTCTCCTTCAATTTGTTAATATGGTGTATCACGTTGAATGATTTGCATATATTGAAGAATCCTTGCATTCCTGGAATAAACCCCACTTGATCACGGTATATGATCCTTTTAATGTGCTGTTGGATTCTGTTTGCTAGTATTTTGTTAAGGATTTTTGCATCTATGTTCATCAGTGATATTGGCCTGTAGTTTTCTTTCTTTGTGACATCTCTGTCTGGTTTTGGTATCAGGGTGATGGTGGCCTCATAGAATGAGTTTGGGAGTGTTCCTCCATCTGCTACATTTTGGAAGAGATTGAGAAGGATAGGTGTTAGCTCTTCTCTAAATGTTTGATAGAATTCGCTTGTGAAGCCATCTGGTCCTAGGCTTTTGTTTGTTGGAAGATTTTTAATCACAGTTTCAATTTCAGTGCTTGTGATTGGTCTCTTCATATTTTCTATTTCTTCCTGATTCAGTCTTGGCAGGTTGTGCATTTCTAAGAATTTGTCCATTTCTTCCAGGTTGTCCATTTTATTGGCATAGAGCTTCTTGTAGTAATTTCTCATTATCCTTTGTAATTTTGCAGTGTCATTTGTTAGATCTCCTTTTCCATTTCTAATTCTATTGATCTGAGTCTTCTCTCTTTTATTCTTGATGAGTATGGCCAGTGGTTTATCAATTTTTTTTATCTTCTCAAAGAACCAACTTTTAGTTTTATTGATCTTTGCTATCATTTCCTTCATTTCTTTTTTCATTTAGTTCTGATCTGATCTTTATGATTTCTTTCCTTCTGCTGACTTTGGGGTATTTTTGTTCTTCTTTCTCTAATTGCTTTATGTGCAAGGTTAGGTTGTTTATTCCAGGCGTTTCCTGTTTCTTAAGGTGGGCTTGTATTGCTATAAATGTCCCTCTTAGAACTGCTTTTGCTGCATCCCATAGGTTTTGGGTCATCGTGTTTTCATTTTCATTTGTTTCTAGGTATTTTTTGATTTCCTCTTTGATTTCTTCATTGATCATTTCGTTATTAAGTATTGTATTGTTTGGCCTCCCTGTGTTTGTATATTTTACAGATCTTCTCCTGTACTGATATTTAGTCTCATACCATTGTGGTCAGAAGAGATACGTGATATGATGTCAATTTGCTTAAATTTACCAAGGCTTGATTTGTGACCCAAGATATGTTCCACGAGCACTTGAGAAAAATGTGTATTCTGTTGTTTTGGGATGCAATGTCCTATAAATATCAATTAAGTCCAACTTGTTTAATGTATCATTTAAAGCTTGTGTTTCCTTATTTATTTTCATTTTGGATGATCTGTCCATTGGTGAAAATGGGGTGTTAAAGTCCCCTACTATGATTGTGTTACTGTCAATTTCCCCTTTTATGGCTGTTAGTATTTGCCTTATGTATTGAGGTGCTCCTATGTTGGGTGCATAGATATTTACAATTGTTATATCTTCTTGGATTGATCCCTTGATCATTATGTAGTGTCCTTCTTTGTTTCTTGTAATAGTCTTTATTTTAAAGTCTATTTTGTCTGATATGAGAATTGCTACTCCAGGTTTTTTTGGTTTCCATTTACATAGAATATCTTTCTCCATCCCCTCACTTTCAGTCTGTATGTGTCCCTAGGTCTGAAGTGAGTCTCTTATAGACAGCATATATAGGTCTTGTTTTTGTATCCATTCAGCCAGTCTGTGTCTTTTGGTGGGAGCATGTAATCCATTTATATTTAAGGTAATTATCAATATGTATGTTCCTATTCCCATTTTCTTAATTGTTCTGGGTTTGTTATCGTAGGTCTTTTCCTTCTGTTGTGTTTCTTGCCTAGAGAAGTTCCTTTAGCATTTGTTGTAAAGCTGGTTTGGTGGTGCTGAACTCTCTCAGCTTTTGCTTTTCTGTAAAGGTTTTCATTTCTCCATCAAATCTGAACGAGATCCTTGCTGGGTAGAGTAATCTTGGTTGTAGGTTTTTCTCCTTCATCACTTTAAATATGTCCTGCCACTCCTTTCTGGCTTACAGAGTATCTTCTGAAAGATCAGCTGTTAACCTTATGGGAATTCCCTTGTGTGTTATTTGTTGTTTTTCCCTTGCTGCTTTTAATATGTTTTCTTTGTATTTAATTTTTGATAGTTTAATTAATATGTGTGTTGGCATGTTTCTCCTTGGATTTATCCTGTATGGGACTCTCTGTGCTTCCTGGACTTGAGTAACTATTTCCTTTCCCAAATTAGGGAAGTTTTCAACTATAATCTCTTCAAATATTTTCTCAGTCCCTTTCTTTTTCTCTTCTTCTCCTGGCCACCCTATAATTCAAATGTTGGATCATTTAATGTTGTCCCAGAGGTCTCTGAGACTGTCCTCAGTTCTTTTCATTCTCTTCTCTTTATTCTGCTCTGCAGTAGTTATTTCCACTATTTTATCTTCCAGGTCACTTATCCATTCTTCTGCCTCAGTCATTCTGCTATTGATCCCTTCTAGCATATTAATTTCATTTATTGTCTTGTTCATCATTGTTTGTTTGGTCTTTAGTTCTTCTAGGTCCTTGTTAAACGTTTCTTGCATTTTCTCTATTCTATTTGCAAGATTTTGGATCATCTTTACTATCATTATTCTGAGTTCTTTTTAGGTAGGCTGCCTATTTCCTCTTCATTTCTTAGGTTTGGTGGGTTTTTATCTTGCTCCTTCATCTGCTGTGTGTTTTTCTATCTTCTCATTTTGCTTATCTTACTGTGTTTGGGGTCTCCTTTTCACCGGCTGCAGGTTCGTAGTTCCCGTTGTTTTTGGTGTCTGTCCCCAGTGGCTATGGTTGGGTCAGTGGGTTGTGTAGGCTTCCTGGTGGAGGGGACTACTGCCTGTGTTCTGGTGGATGAGGCTGGGTATTGTCTTTCTGGTGGGCAGGTTCACATCTGGTGGTGTGTTTTGGAGTGTCTGTGGTCTTATTATGATTTTAGGCAGCCTCTCTGCTAATGGATGGGGCTGTGTTCCTGTCTTGCTAGTTGTTTGACATAGGGTGTCCAGCACTGTAGCTTGCTGGTTGTTGAGAGCTAGGTCTTGATGTTGAGATGGAGATCTCTCAGAGATTTTCGCCATTTGATATTAAGTGGAGCTGGGAGATCTCTTGTGGGCCAGTGCCCTGAATTTGGCTCTCCCACCTCAGAGGCACAGCACTGACTCCTTGCTAGAGCACCAACAGACTTTCATCCACACGGCTCAGAATAAAAGGGAGAAAAAGTAGAAAGAAAGAAAGAAAGAAAGAAAGAAAGAAAGAAAGAAAGAAAGAAAGAAAGAAAGAAAGAAAGGGAGGGAGGGAGGGATGAGGGAGGGAGGGAGGGAGGGAGGGAGGGAGGGAGGGAGGGAGAAGGAAGGGGATAAAATCAAATCAAATAAAGTAGGATAAAATAAAATAAAGCTATTAAAAACTAATTATTATGAAAAAAATTTAAAAGTAAAGAAAAAGAAAAAAGAAAGGATGGACAGAATCCTAGGACAAATTGTGAAAGCAAAGCTGTACAGACAACATCTCATATGGAAGCATACACATACACACTCACAAAAAGACAAAAAGGGGAAAAAATAATATATCTTGCTCCCAAAGTCCACCTCCTCAATTTGGGGTGATTCGTTGTCTATTCAGGTATTCCACAGATGCAGGGTACATCAAGTTGACTGTGGAGCTTTAATCCACTGCTTCTGAAGCTGCTAGAAGACATTCCCTTTCTCTTCTTTGTTCGCACAGCTCCCGGGGTTCAGCTTTGGATCTGGCCCCGGCTCTGCGTGTAGGTCGCCTGAGGGCATCTGTTCTTTGCTCAGACAGGACGGGGTTAAAGGAGCAGCTGATTCAGGGGCTCTGGCTCACTCAGGCCGGGGGGAGGGAGGGGTACGGATGCGGGGCGAGCCTGTGGTTGCAGAGGACAGCGTGACATTGCACCAGCCTAAGGCGCGCAGTGCGTTCTCCCGGGGAAGTTGTCCCTGGATTGCGGGACCCTGGCAGTGGTGGGCTGCACAGGCTCCCGGGAGGGTCGGTGTGGATAGTGACTTGTGTTTGCTCACAGGCTACCTGTGCACCACTATTTTCAGATGGCTAATTAGAGAACCTCTTCAGGACGATAGAAATGTCAGCTCATAAGCACAGTTTTTATTATTTGAAGCAGACTACAACCAATATAAAAGGTGTCATCTTAAAGTTAGCCATTTTTCCTGACAGGCTATATGACTAAATTATTATTTCCAAGTCCCTAAATATACGATACTAATTCTGGGTGAGGTTTATTCCTTATGGGAATGACATGAAGGATAAGAAGAGAAAGTAAATAAATCTAAGTTATGCCAAAGCCTTTAATAGGATGATTTTAAATTCATGCTTTAAGAAAAATTAACATATGCCTTCATTTTACAAAGACTGTACATTCCCTTCTACCCTATCTATGTCATTTGAAGCTTTTCTGGTGCTGGGTAGTATTTCCAATTATGCAGCTGTTTTCTCCCACTGACAGTCTTTTAATATCTTTGGCTCTTTGGGCTTAGTAAGGATGAGTAGTGTGGTCATGCATACTTAGCAAATGAAAATCTCATATTGTTTTGCATCTGAAATACATGATACATACTTTCAGATGATTTGATGAGGCTCCATCAATAAACCTGAAATGCCACTTAGAAGACAGACTGGCAGAGGCACTAAAAGGAATTCTTCTAACTTCATGGTATTCGATATTGATGCCAGCATATGCATGAGTATTTTTATTATCATAGCTATGAGTGTGTTATTCCAGTGAAACGTGCATGGCCCTATCTCTCTGTGTCCCAACTGTTTGACAAAACAAATTTAGAATTTCTGTGGAAATCATTTGTTGTCAGAAAATATGGCTGCTAGTTCTTAGTTTTTCAAAATAGCTGAGGAAGCTTTAGCACATCCTCCCTTCACACAGACTTGACTTATGTGATCTCTAAGGTACCTTCCAGTGTTGACATTTGATGACTTGATTTTAAGAATTTCATCTCTCTCAGCTGTCAACAGAATGGCACTTTCCTTTTGTACTCACTAAAGTGATTTGTACTGCTACCCTCCTCTTCCATTAGTTACATTTGAAGAGCAGAGGTCTGTACTCCCTCCTAATTAAAATGAGTTCTGCATTCTCTGTAGAAGAACAAGAGGATTTTCCTTTTGTGGCATAAGTAGGAGTGAATAAATATGTATTTCCTCTGGCCATCTATAATAGCTAGTAGAATGAGTAAGTCATATCAAGATTATGTCTCAAAGTGGCTAATGAGGTCTTCAGGAATATTAAATGGGATTTCTCCTGTTGTCCTAGAACTGATGCCATAGCCCAAAGCTGAGGACAAAATTACTAAGTACCCAACAGTCTAAGGTGAAAACACCATAAGTAGGTGAGATTAGCCAATTTTCCTCAAAGTTAATTGAGAGAATTAATAACAGCTCCTTGCTTCTGCCTCTGCCCTCAAGCTAGCACAAGTAGATGGCTGAGAAAGTTATCAGCCTCTTAGGGAGTAGAAGGTCCATGCATGAGAGGCTTAAAGCCAAGTGACCCCCCAGAATCACTTACAAAGACTCAGTGTACTTGCAAAAAGTGTCATCGGCATCTTGTTCTCCAGCTTGACACTTACTCAGACACTACTGACCCCTCTGGCATCCAGATAAGAGCGGAGGGTGTAGAGATTGTTCCTGAGAATATTCTGAGAGGTTGGCATTATGGTTTTGATACTTATTAATTCTTCTCTACCGTGGGGAAAAACAGTGTATTTTTTAATTAAAGAGTAGTGTCCACCTGTGGTGCAGTGAATTCTGAAGCACTCTGTGCCAGAGTGCTAGAAAGGGAAGTGGTTTTTGTATGCCTGGGGAGAAAATAGTGGGTTATTCACCTTGTATCTGAGGCTCAAGGTTGAGTGATCAAAATCTTCAGCTGTATCCATGACTTCACAGTTAAGAGTAGTTAGTGGGATGATTAGCAGAGGGGAAGGAGCTGTGGATGGCTACTGAGCTAAGTAAAAGCATGCCCAACTTGGTGGCATATTCCAAAGGCATAACCACAGACCACCATATAAGCCAAGAGTTAAAGATAAATAAGAACAGACTAAATCAGAGTGAGGCCTTTACTGGCATGACAGAAGACCTTGGTTTTATCTAGCTCTTCTTCCTCCTCCTTGAGCCCCACACTGGAGCCCATGCATAGAAAAGAGAAAGGGAGGAAGTGTCTCAAATGCAAACAGATCCTTTTCTATTTCAGAGAGATATAGATAGAGAAATAGCCTGCCCTCAGGTAGGGGCAAAGATACAACTTTGAACTTAGTTTTGAGAATAAACTTTTAAAAACAAAAATAACTGAATATTTCTCTGAAAATAACCAAATAACTACTGAAATGAGTCTGTTCTACTACCACAAGGTGACAGAAATTCTGAAATGGAGCCAAGATATCTTGACACCTTCCCAGAATGAAAGGAGGATTCAACAGAATGTAGTTGGAGACAGTTATTTGAAAAAAAAATTAAAAACAAACAAACAAAAAAATATATATATACCCTCAAGAGTTAATACTCCTTCAAAATTCAAGAAAAGAGCCAGCCTTTCCCTTCAGTCATCTGGGAGAACATTTGTAATGGAACTCACTACTACTTTGGCTTTAAGCCACAGAATATACTTTCAATTTCCCAATTTCTCACACCTGATCCAAAGTCTTTCTCTATATTGAAAATTCCACAGAGAAAGAATATGAAGAGACACATATCATTTGCTGACGCATGGTAAAATTTCCTTTTTAAAAAATCTCAAAACCATAGGTAAATAACTCCTTCTTTCAGTTTTCTAGTTATCAAATTTCATCTCCAATTTTCCTGGTAACTAGATGAAGGACTTGGTCTGTGACCTATCTTGGAATATCAGTCTCACCTATCAGGGAGCTCACCCACTGACTTACTCTCAATTACAGTTGATAAATTTCAGAAGTGGACTTGCTTTCATTCTCATACTAATGTTACACAGCCTGACACCTGTGTACTTTACAGGTCATGCTCACCACCACCCTGAGACTCGTTGCTTGGTGTTTTTAAAGCACATTCTTTGGCTAAATGTAATGTAATTCACTGGTCTCTACAGGGAAACAAGATTTAGGATATAGAGAAGTAACACCATTGACTGCGGCTTTAATCAGCACAGGATCTCATATACAGCATTTAATTCTAAAGATCATAAGAGGAAAATCAGAAATAAGAAGGATACTATCTTAAATATAGAAAAAGCTTAGTAGAAACTTTCTTTCTTTTTTTGTTAATTAAAATTGGAGATATGCAGACAAACTTCATAACTGAATTTGGTGAGAAAAAATATTCTGCATCCTAGATCAGCTATATTAATAAACTTGTAGTCATCCGATCTGAATGAAGAAATAACTAATCTTGATAAATCCTTTTAAGATGAAAACTGTCCTATGCATTGTGGTTGTCACTACCTTGATGGAGTTACTGAAATTTTTCATATCTCAAATGGTAAAAAGTTAAATCACAGCTCTGCCTCTTTCTAGCTGTGTGAGCTTGAACTTAGTCTCTTTCTAAATTATCTTATAATTATTTACTACAGAATATGGCATATAGAAAATACTCAACAAAATTAGTTGTAAATATTAGTATGGTCATCACCAATAAGATATGATTTTAACAGATATTGATATTCACATGCACACAACTTGAACATAGATTTCTTTCATGTTGTGCCTGTATATATAGTTTGTGACTTCAATCAATTTTTAGAGAATATTAGAGGTAGATGGATATGAAGCCTATTATTTTAAAGAGGATTGAATTACTTACATTTTGCACAAACTTCTGACTCATTACAGTGCTTTCAGAAGAATTCTGTTGAAAATTGAGAGAGTGACATATAAAAAGGCCATTTGGAAAAGAAGCATATTATTTTTGTACTATAAACATTATAAGCAAATATAGCAGACTACTTTTTTTGTCTGTATTTCTGACATTATACCCTTGGCATCTCTAGCCCTGGATTATTACTAATACAGTTTGAAGTTCTATTTATATTAAGTGAACAGATTATTAACCAATTGGCTGGTTGAGAAATTATAAAACAATAGACCCTATGTCTCTGTTGTTAAGGCAGAGGCTAGGTGGCTGTAAAAATAGACCTAAAAATTTAGTGGTTTAAACAAAAGAGCCATTTATTGCTCTCTCATGTAACCATTAGGAAGTAAGCATGCCAGCCCAGGTGGGGTGGCTTGATCATTCTCTAAGCATAGCTTTTGTATCTGAACCCAGGGGGCAGGTCTGAGTCCCATCTGCTACCCTCAAAAAGGAGGACAGAACCAGAGCAGAACACATTCAGTTCTTCTGAGGGCAATTTCCCCATTTGGCACATATTAGTTCACAGATTTTCTGAACACAGAGCTACTTAGACAAATGTAGCCCCACAGTATTGTCTTTAACTGGGTGTTTAGTAGTGCTGACTTGAAGACAGAGATGGTGAAAATGTTGGCTTAAAATCTATGCTCAAATAAGTCTTGAGCTATAGTGTTTACATTCACAAACAATGAAGTGAAAACAAATAGACTGGAAAGTTTCTGAATTTTTAAAAGAATTATATTGCCAACCATATCAGAAAGTTGGTATGTAAAACCCAGTCGTTCCACCTCTAAAATACCCTCAGGCTGCAAATCCACAAAAGTGTGAGATGTGTAATATGGCAAAGGAGGTCATAATGTCCAACTCATATGTGATATGTGAAATAGTAGAAAAGGAAGATTTATCCAGATGGAAAGTCTAGGATTACAAAGGACAATGAACAAGAAAGTGCCTCCCAGAGAGCAGAACTCGGATCTCAAAAAGGAACTTAACTCTACATCCATGGCAGAAGGGTCTCACGGTTCTGCTCCGTATGTTATCAGCTAATGGCAACTATTTTAAAGCTTTCTCTTTTCTAAAGGTGAAGATTTTTTGTTTTATTTTTATTTATATTTTGCTTCTTGTTTTTACTTATGTTTTACTTCTCTGTTTTGGTGTATATCCTGTTTCTTCTCCATCATCACATATCAGGTGCAAGGCACACAAAGGATTAATTTGTAAATAACTGGACTGGGAGGAGCCAAATCCAGATCAGAGTGAGAGGGAGGCTGTGACTGACTCAGATTTAAGGATGGCATGGGCTCTGGATTAGCCCCAAACTGTTTAACTCTGGAAATTTATGTAGAAGATAAGTGAATGTGCATCTTGAATAAGTTACTGTATTGGGGGATCTCTTTATTATGACAGTTTAGTCCATACCTAATGATACTAAGGGACTTCAGACTATGATTCCTACACTAAATCCTGTAACCTATTTCTGTAAAGGAAGTTTTATTGGAAGACAGCCATGCCCGTTCATTTACGTACTGTCATGGCTGCTTTTATGTTACATGTGCAGAGTTGAGTAGTTTTAACCCTATTGGCCTGTTAAATCCAAAATATTTACAATCTAATGCTTTACAGAAAATGTTTGCTGACCCATGATCTAAACTCTAAACAATATAAATTGATGGGGAAAAGAATATAATTAAGATGGCTCAGATTCCTGAGTCATGAAGATCTATCTTATTTTTAAAGGGTTTCTGGAAGAAAAGTAAGGCAACAGAAAGAGAGCAGGGCAGAGAGAAAGCGCTGTACTTTTCTTGGAGTAAAATTATGAGTTTGCTCAAGTTAATTAACATTTTTCATCTCTTTCCTGCTTCTTTATTACTGCCAAGGTCCTAAGTTTTGCCTAGGCCTTGGCCTTCTCTACTACCCCAAGAGAGGGAATCATCTCAGAGTCCCATACTGTATATAAACAGACTTTAGTATATTCCAGGAGTAAACAACTTTGACAATTCCTAACTCTCAGGGGAAATTTTCTGGGTAAACGAAGATAATTTCCCTAATTCCAGGACTCTACCTCCTCCTTATTATTTGTATAGTCCTTTTAGTACTCGGTGTGACCTGGGAAAATTTTCTTCAACTATTCAGCAACCTTACTAGAAACCATTGCTACATCTTGATCTGAACCTACTGAAGCCTGTTGAATCTAGCCTCTTTTAAGTTGTTTTACCTAAACTTTTACTCATCTTAGTATGGCCTTCATTGAATGTAGCTGTATCTTTTGCATATAAGACCACATGACCTTGAATCTTCATACCCAACCTGACTCCTTTTACCATACGTGACTTCACTTCCTTTCATTTTTTTTTTTTTTTTTTTTTGCGGTACGCGGGCCTCTCACCGCTGCGGCCTCTCCCGCTGCGGAGCACAGGCTCCAGACGCGCAGGCCCAGCGGCCACGGCCCACGGGCCCAGCGGCTCCGCGGCACGTGGGATCCTCCCGGACCGGGGCACGAACCCGCGTCCCCCGCATCAGCAGGCGGACTCCCAACCACTGCGCCACCAGGGAAGCCCTTCCTTTCATTTTTATGGTCATTTCAGTTACTTGCCTATCACTTTAAGAAAATCCTGCCATCTGGCCACTTTATAAAGCCAATTTAACAATTACAGCACTATGTTAAATTTAATAAGATATTCACTTTGTCTTTTCAAATTACTGTCACATAACTAATATAACTGAGAGGACAGTCAAGAGAGTGAACTCCTTCTATAAGCATACTGAAAGTAGTAAAGGCTAACCCTCATTAGCACTTGGGAATAATTGCTTCTCTACATTACTAGAAGAATGCTGGAAGTTGGGTTGCCTTCTTTGAAGGATGGATAATCTAATGATATTCTATGCTGAACCCTTCTACAGATAATGTGACCATTACCTTAAAGTTCTGAGCATTTAATTCAATCACTGATAAACCTGATGCTCTATTGAATTTTTATTGAAAGCTTTTAAACTTTTTTTTTAATAAATAGTATGCACTATCTATACTTTCTTCTGACTGAGTTGTATTTCTTCACCTGAGGCTCTCTAATAATAGGTGAAATTTTTTATCTAATAGTATAAAAAAGAATATATTGAGGTTAGTAAGCATAAAGAAAATTAATGAATGGGTAACTGGATATATATCAAGTTGTACTAAAACCAAATGTTGAATCCTTTATATAATTAGGATAAGTAAATAAAATTTGGGGGTGTTTTTTCAAATGTTTTTAGAGCTGTTCTATGCAATTATGTACTAATACATCCTATTAAACACAAACTGATTTAAGATGCACTTTGGACGAATTTTGAATATGACATATTTTAACAAAAATAGTTTAGCCTTGACTCTTTAAAGCATTAATGAATTATATTTGTGTAAGAGTTTGCAGTTTATATCTTATTTTTCTAGAAATATTGAATATTTTATGACCAGAATAGATAAAAGCCAATGATAAACAGAAATTATAATATAAAATACATAAACATATCTGCATTCACATTTTGACACTTGTCCTTTGAGACATTATAGGTATGAATTTTCAATATTTCATATTAGTCTATATATGTTATTATATGTTCTACTTTTAAAATTTCCCTACATGATTAATATTTTATATATGTTAAAACAGAAATAGTTTCTTTAACTTAAATTCCAATTTGGGTATTTTTGTGTGATACAAAATATTGTGATGAATTAATGAATACATTTACAGTATAAATGCTTGCTTATGTTTCTTTCTGCCAACTTATTTTCTTGTTTGTATATTAGTTTGCATGTTTTCTGATATAATGCCATAAGTGGAATTATGATTAATATTAAACACTGATAAGATTATTTACATAGGATTTAAGAATGTAATCTCCTAGCAAGGAACCTGGAACTGGTACTGATAATTCTGGTATGATCCCTTAAAATGCAGAGAAAATGAAGGCCCTTTCAAAAATGTTTTTTGCAATATTTATCTAGCATCTGATTTAATATCTTGGCTGCAAAGGGCATTTTTAGAGCTTTCACTTGATCCTTTCTACAATAATACCTCTTATTTGAAATATACAGTAAGTTCTTGTGGTAAACATCTCCACTAAAGTTAAGGTTGAGGAAACTTGCACAAGCCTCTTAGATAGCCTCATCCACCAGAGGGCAGACAGCAAAAGCAAGATGAGCTACAATCCTGCAGCCTGTGGAACAAAAACCACACTCACAGAAAGATAGACAAGATGAAAAGACAGAGGGCTAGGTACCAGATGAAGGAACAAGATAAAACCCCAGAAAAATAACTAAATGAAGTGGAGATAGGCAACCTTCCAGAAAAAGAATTCAGAATAATGATAGTGAAGATGATCCAGGACCTCAGAAAAAGGATGGAGGCAAAGATCGAGAAGATGCAAGAAATGTTTAACAAAGACCTAGAAGAATTAAACAACAAACAAACAGAGATGAACAATACAATAACTGAAATGAAAACTACACTAGAAGGAATCAACAGCAGAATAACTGAGACAGAAGAATGGATAAGTGACCTGGAAGATAGAATGGTGGAATTCACTGCTGTGGAACAGAATAAAGAAAAAAGAATGAAAAGAAATACAGACAGCCTAAGAGACCTCTAGAACAACATTAAACACAACAACATTCGCATCATAGAGGTCCCAGAAGGAGAAGAGATAGAGAAAGGACCAGAGAAAATATTTGAAGAGATTATAGTTGAAAACTTCCCTAACATGGGAAAGGAAATAGCCACCCAAGTCCAGGAAGCACAGCGAGTCCCAGGCAGGATAAACCCAAGAAGAAGCATGCCAAGACACATAGTAATCAAATTGGCAAAAATTAAAGATAAAGAAAAATTATTGAAAGCAACAAGGGAAAAACAAAAAATAATATACAAGGGAACTCCCATAAGGTAAACAGCTGATTTCTCAGCAGAAACTCTACAAGCCAGAAGGGAGTGGTATGATATACTTAAAGTGATGAAAGGGAAGAACCTACAACCAAGATTACTCTACCCAGCAAGGATCTCATTCAGATTCGATGGAGAAATCAAAAGCTTTACAAACAAGCAAAAGCTAAGAGAATTCAGCACCACCAAACCAGCTCTATAACAAATGCTAAAGGAAATTCTCTAAGTGGGAAACACAAGAGAAGTAAAGGACCTACAAAAACAAACCCAAAACAATTAAGAAAATGATCATAGGAGCATACATATCGATAATTACCTTAAACATGAACGGATTAAATGCTCCAACCAAAAGACACAGGCTTGCTGAATGGATACAAAAACAAGACCTGTATACATACTGTCTACAAGAGACCCACTTCAGACCAAGGGACACATACAGACTGAAAGTGAAGAGATGGAAAAAGATACTCCATGCAAATGGAAATCAAAAGAAAGCTGGAGTAGCAATACTCATATCAGATAAAATAGACATTAAAACAAAGAATGTTACAAGAGACAAGGAAGAACACTACATAATGAACAAGGGATCAACCCAAGAAGAAGACATAATAATTATTAATATATATGCACCCAACACAGGAGCGCCTCAATACATAAGGCAACTGCCAACAGCCATAAAAGAGGAAATTGACAGTAACACAGTAATAGTGGGGGACGTTAACCCCTCACACCAATGGACAGATCATCCAAAGTTAAAACAAATAAGGAAACAGAAGCTTTAAATGACACAATAAACCAGATAGATTTAATTGATTTAAATTTAATTTAATTGATCCATCCAAAAACAGCAGATTACACTTTCTTCTCAAGTGTGCAGAAAACATTCTCCAGGATAGGTCACATCTTGGGTCACAAATCAAGCTTCAGTAAATTTAAGAAAATTGAAATCATATCAAGTATCTTTTCTGGCCACAATGCTATGAGATTCGAAATGAATTACAGGGGGAAAAAAAACACAAACACATGGAGGCTAAACAATATGTTACTAAATAACCAAGAGATCACTGAAGAAATCAAAGAGGAAATCAAAGAATACCTAGAGACAAATGACAATGAAAACATGATGATCCAAAACCTACGAGATGCAACAAAAGCAGTTCAAGAGTGAAGTTTATAGCTGTACAAGTCTACCTCAAAAAATAAGAAAAATCTCAAATAAACAATCTAAACTTACACCTAAAGGAATTAGAGAAAGAAGAACAAACAAAACCCAAAGTTAGCAGAAGGAAAGAAATCATAAAGATCAGAGCAGAAAAAAATGAAATAGAAACAAAGAAAACAATAGCAAAGATCAATCAAACTTAAAGCTGGTTCTTTGCGAAGACAAACAGAATTGATAAAACTTTAGCCAGACTCATCAAGAAAATGAGGGAGAACTCAAATCAATAAAATTAGAAATGAAAAAGGAGAAGTTACAACAGACATAAATAAATAAACTGCAGAAATAAAAAGCATCCTAAGAGACTACTACAAGCAACTCTATGCCAATAAAATGGACAACCTGGAAGAAATGGACAAATTCCTAGAAAGATATAACCTTCCAAGACTGAACCACAAAGATAGAAAATATGAACAGACCAATCACAAGTAATGAAATTGAAACTGTGATTAAAAATCTTTCAACAAACAAAAGTCCAGGACCAGATGGCTTCGCAGGTGATATCTATCAAATATTTAGAGAAGAGCTAACACCCATCCTTCTCAAACTCCTGCAAAAAATTGCAGACAAAGGAAAACTCTCAAACTCATTTTATGAGTCCACAATCATGCTGATAGAAAAACCAGACAAAGATAGTACAAAAAATGAAAATTACAGACCAATATCACTGGTGAATATAGATGCAAAAATTCTCAACAAAATACTAGCAAACAGAATCCAAAAACACATTAAAAGGATCATACACCATGATCAAGTGGGATTTATCCCAGGGATGCAAGGATTCTTCAATACATGCAAATCAATCAACGTGATAACCATATTAACAAATTGACAAATAAAACCCATATGATTATCTCAATAGATGCAGAAAAAGCTTTTGACAAAATTCAATACCCATTTATGATAAAAAACTCTCCAGAAAGTGGGCTTAGAGGGAACCTACCTGAACATAATAAAGGCCATATACGACAAGCCCACAGAAAACATCACTCAATGGTGAAAAACTGAAAGCATTTCCTCTAAGAACAGGAATAAGACAGGATGTCCACTCTCACCACTATTATTCAACATAGTTTTGGAAGTCCCAGCCATGGCAATCAGAGAAGAAAAAGAAATAAAAGGAATACAAATTGGAAAAGAAGAAGTAAAACTGTCACTGTTTGCAGATGACATGATACTATACATAGAGAATCCTAAAAATGCTACCAGAAAACTAATAGAGCTAGTCAATGAATTTGTTAAAGTAGCAGGATACAAAATTAATCCACAGAAATCTCTCGCATTCCTATATACTGATGACGAAAAATCTGAAAGAGAAATTAGGAAACACTCCCATTTACCATTGCAACAAAAAGAATAAAATACCTAGGAATAAACCTACCTAGGGAGACAAAAGCCCTGTATGCAGAAAACTATAAGACACTGATGAAAGAAATTAAAGATGATACCAACAGATGGAGAGATATACCATGTTCTTGGATTGGAAGAATCAATACTGTGAAAATGACTATACTACCCAAAGCAATCTACAGATTCAATGTAATCCCTATCAAATTACCTGTGATATTTTTCACAGAACTAGAAGAAAAAATCTTAAAATTTGTATGGAGACACAAAAGACCCCAAATAGCCAAAGCAGTAATGAGGGAAAAAAGCAGAGATGGAGGAATCAGACTCCCTGACTTCAGACTATACTACCAAGCTACAGTAATCACGACAATATGGTACTGGCACAAAAACAGAAATATAGATCAATGGAAAAAGACAGAAAGCCCAGAGATAAACCCACGCACCTATGGTCAACTAATCTATGATAAAGGAGCAAGGATATACAATGGAGAAAAGACAGTCTCTTCAATAAGTGGTGCTGAGAAAACTGGACAGCTACATGTTAAAGAGTGAAATTAGAACACTCTCTAACACCGTACACAAAAATAAACTCAAAATGGATTAGAGACCTAAATGTAAGACCAGACACTATAAATCTCTTAGAGGAAAACATTGTAAGAACACTCTTTGACATAAATCACAGCAAGATCTTTTTTGATCCACCTCCTAGAGAAATGGAAATAAAAACAAAAATAAACAAATGGGACCTAATGAAACTTAAAAGCTTTTGCACAGCAAAGGAAACCATAAACAAGACGAAAAGGCAACCCTCAAATTGGGAGAAAATATTTGCAAATGAATCAATGGACAAAGGATTAAATCTCCAAAATATATAAACAGCTCATGCAGCTCAATATTAAAAAAACAAACAACCCAATCCAAAAATGGGCAGAAGACCTAAATAGACATTTCTCCAAAGAAGACATACAGATGGCCAAGAATCACATGAAAAGCTGCTTCACATCACTAATTATTAGAGAAATGCAAATCAAAACTACAATGAAGTATCACCTCACACCAGTTAGAATGGGCATCATCAGAAAATCTACAAACAACAAATGCTGGGGAGGGTGTGGAGAAAAGAGAACCCTCTTGCATTGTTGGTGGGCATGTAAATTGATACAGCCACTATGGAGAACGGTATGGAATTTCCTTAAAAAGCTAAAAGTAGAATTACCATATGACCATGCAATCCCACTACTGGGCATATACCCAGAGAAAACCATAATTCAAAAAGACACATGCACCCCAATGTTCACTGTAGCACTATTTACAATAGCCAGGACACGGAAGCAACCTAAATGCCCATCGACAGATGAATGGATAAAGAAGATGTGGTACATGTATACAATGGAATATTATTCAGCCTTAAAAAGGAACGAAATTGGTTCATTTGTAGAGACGTGGTTGGATCTAGAGACTGTCATACAGAGTGAAGTAAGTCAGAAAGAGAAAAACAAATATCGTATATTAATGCATATATGTGGAACTAGAAAAATGGTACAGGTGAACCAGTTTGCAGGGCAGAAATTGAGACACAGATGTAGAGAACAAATTTATGGACACCAAGGGGGGAAAGTGGCAGGGGGTGGTGGTGGTGGTGGTGTGATGAATTGGCTTATTGGGATGACATGTATACACTGATGTGTATAAAATTTATGACTAGTAAGAACCTGGTGTATAAAAAAATAAATAAAATAAAATTCAAAAAAATGGAAATGAAAAAAAATTTTTTAATCAATCAATCAATAAATAAAGTTAAGGTCAAATTAGTGTCTTGCACTTCTGACCATTAAAAGGCATAGCAGTATGTGAGCCTGTATGGATTTTGAAAAGCATATACTGCACTTGCAGATATTTTTCCCATCAATTTATCAGGTGAATTAGAAACTTCACAATCTTGACACCTCATATTGGTCAAAATGGTCATCATCAAAAAGTCTAGAAAAAGTAAATACTGGAGAGGGTGTGGAGAAAAGGTAACCATTTTATACTGTTGGTGTGAATGTAAATTGGTACAACCATTATGGAGAACAGTATGGAGTTTCCTTAAAAACTAAAAATAGAGCTACCATATGATCCAGCAATCCCACTCCTGGACTTGTATCTGGAGAAAACTAATTTGAAAATATACATGTACACCAATGTTCATACCAGCACGATTTACAACAGCCAAGACACAGAAGCAACCTAAATGTCCATTGACAGATGAATGGATAAAGAAGATGTGGTACTTATATACAATGGAATGTTACTCATCCATAAAAAAGAATGAAATAATGTCTTTCTCAGCAACCTAGAGATTACCATACTAAGCGAAGTAAATCAGACAGAAAAAAGACAAATATCATATGATATCATTTATATGTGAAATCTTAAATAATGATACAAATGAATTTATCTACAAAAGAGAAACAGGTTACTGGGGTAAAGGTGGGGCAGAGGGATAAATTGGGAGATTTGGATTGACATATACACACTATTATATATAAAGTAGATAACTAATAAGGACCTATTGTATAGCACAGGGAACTCTATGCAATACTATGTAATGATCTGTTGATATATGGGAAAAGAATCTAGAAAAGAGTGTATATATGTACATGTATAACTGATTCGCTTTGCTTTACACCTGAAACTAACACAACATTGTAAATCAACTATATTCCAATAAAAATTAAAAAATAAAACTTCACAATTTTGAGTGAGACTCCAATAAAGGAAGGCTTATGCAGTTAGGTCCAAGCTGTGGTGAAAGATCAAGTTCAATCTTACAAGGAATAAATACGTTTAATGAGGAATATGTGTGTGGTCTCTGGCAAAGCCCAATTGGATAGTCACAACACAGACATTCTAAGTTCTAGAAAATGGCCAGGGCTTATGGTTTCTACTCACTATTTGAAAACCAGTTTGTGGCATGCTACTGAGCATTAATTGAGACTGAAAACCTGAACATTAGACTTTAAGTGACCATGTGAACAGGGCTATTCATCACAAAATGGTTATTGCCAGATCAACTGAGTCACCATTTTGGGCAAGAGCGTCAATAATCCAGTGTATGATGAAAATCATACTGTCAGAATCAGACCCAAGCACTTACAGAGGGCCCCCAAAATTACATGAAAAATTGGTTTAGAGCTCCATTACCTCTGTTGCAACTATCCCTCTTCCATAACTTAAGTTATGGGATAATTCAGTTAAGAGGGACAATTGCAGCAGGGGTAATGGAGCTCCCATGGCCTCATGGGAAGAATCAGGCCTGATTCACAGAGAGGAGATAATGCCTGTTATAAAGATATATATGGGCCACTGGGTAGTACAGTTGCCTGGTCAGTCAGAGCCCAGAGAAACAAAAAAAAAAAGATCATAGAAAAGAGATTTGGGAGTAGAAGCATGTAGATGGACCTAGTAGGAAGGATCCAATGCAGAAGGGCACTTGACAGTATGGTGGACAGATGGCATACCCAGTGGATGCTAGCCAGCATCTATGTCTGGCTATACCATTGCCTGTGAAATGGACTCATGAATGAAGTGGCCATGTTTGTATAGATAAAGACTATACATGCAGCCGACAACATGTGCTTCCTCTCGTCAATGCTGATCTAACTACTGCTGTATTGAATGTTTCATCAACAATGAGCCCTGAATGAGAACAACTAGCCATTTGGGGGCAAGTTGTTTACATAGATCCCTTCCACTCTGACAAGGGCAGCAATTTTCCTTGCTGGAACCGATGCCGCACTCCCAATATGAATTTTCTTACCTGTTCCAAGTGTTTCTGAAGTCACCACTATCCAAGGGCTTAGTATGACTAATACACTGACATGGAATCCCACATAACTCAGCCTCAGACCAAAGTAATCATTTTATAGTGAAGTATGTACAATAATGGGAATGGTCTAAATGATCCACTCTTTCTACCACATATCAAAATACTGGGAAATATCTGGGCTAAGATTCACATTCAGATAAGGCATCAACTTGGGGACCACCCCTGTGGATGCTATCCTCCAGGATGTTATATATTCATTAAGGCTACATCCAATATATAGTGCTATGTCCTGTATGTATAGAAGGCATGGTCTGGGAACCGAAGGATAGAATTAAGATTGGCTTCTTTATCGCTCTTAGTGACTCACTTGTAGAAGCTGTGCTCTGCTGCCCTACAAACTGAACTCTGCTTGTTAGGGGTCCTGTTCCCAGTAGAGCAACAATATCGTCACAGAACACAAGTCTGAACCTAAGGTTTCGAAGGTTTTGAGTAACTCCTGAAGATCAACAGGGCAAGAAAGAAGTTATAATACTGGTGGGAGTATTGGATTCTCATGATTATGAGGAGGTAGGGCTGTGGGTACGTAGTAGGGGCAGAGAAAAGTATATTTGAAACTTAGAGAATTCGCTGGGGAGTCTTTTGATACTTCTATAGGTGTAATAACATGAATGGGAAAATGCAGTAGCCACAGCCTGACAAGGGCAAGGCAATCAAAGCTCAGCCTCTTCAAAGATGAAGGGATGAGTTGACTAATCAGGGTGCATACATCTCAGCTCACTTGTCTTTTTATCAGTTAAAAAAGATGGCTTAGGTGCGGAATCTAAAAAGAAATGATACAAATGAACTTATTAACAAAACAGAAACAGAGTCACATACTTAGAGAATCAACTTGTGGTTACCAGTGGGGAAAGGGTGGGGGGAAGGGATAATTAGGGAGTTTGAGTCTGACATATACACACTGCTATATATAACGAATAGGGACCTACCATATAGCACAGGAATTCTGCTCAATGTTATGTGACAGCCTGGATAGGAGGGGAGTTTGGGGGAGAATGGATACATGCATATATGTGGCTGAGTCGCTTTGCTGTGCACCTGAAACTATCACAACACTGTTAATTGGCTATACTCCAACATAAAATAAAAAGTTGAAAAAAAGTCTAATATTTTATTGAGGAAAAAAATGAGCAAAGATTTTTTGTTTTCTATAATGTAAGACATACTATGACTAAATATAATACGAATTATTTTATGGCAATATACATATCATTCACACTTTCAACAAATAAAAACTTAGACAATCCATGTTCATATATATCTAAAGGAGGAGTATTTGGGATTGGCTCTGATATCAGGTGAGGTGATACCTAGAAGGAAATTCATTCAATCAATACCATGGATTTTTGATTCAGTGGCACTCAAACATACTTTTATTGGTGGACATCCATCATAAAGGCCATGTCTATAATTAATGTGTAGACCATTAAGATATTCTTATTCAGATTCTCTTATTTTCCACTCTCATATGCTTTGGTGAACTTTGTGCAATGTTATCCAGTTAGACTCTAAAATTACCACTTTTATTGTGTTCACATTCAGAAATAGTTAGTGGTTGATTATCCAATTTCAAACAAATTTTAAATATTATTTCACTTATCCATCCCAGTATCCCTCAAAATTGCTCTTCCTGTTTTATTTCCATTTATTCAGTGATTCGCATCTACATATAATATCTGTCTCTCCTGAATTGTACTTGCCTGTGCTCACATCTCTATTTATATATATTCTTACCTCTACTACCAAACATTTATTTAACAAAATCATAATGAAGGTTTATCTTAAATGTTACTCCATAGATTTCTTCTGTGATGACTAAATTAGAGATAATTCATTCTGGGTTTTTTTTCTGTGTCACCTATATCTTTAACTGTTCATATAGCCCTTATCACAGAATATGTTCTTTATGCCACAGTATATTAATGTCATATTCAAGGTTTCTGTTTTATATTATTTAATTTTAATTTACTTATGTTATACCAAATCCAAGAGTTCAAGTTAACAACAATGTATCATGTATTATAGATACCAATGTTTGTTTCCTCTCTTATTCAACCTGACATCTAGATTATTAAGTTATTTGAAGGCAAGATATTTACATTAGTTTTGTTTCAGTCTTTTGTTGCCATGAAGACTCTTCCAATTCTTATATACATTAGCCAAATCAATGTAGAATAAATGAGTCCTTAATGTTCACAGTGAGTTTCCTTTTGAAAAAGTGGTGTTAAAACATGTTTCTATTGCTTAACATAGTCTATTAACACTGTACTAAAATATTTCTTATTACATTTTTCAAAGCTAATTAGGTGTTTGAGAGGTAGAAAAATCGTGAAGAAATTTATCATTTCTTACAGCTATTATTATATTATTAAAACTTATATGAGAATTTAATTTATTTGTAAAAGAGTCTGTAAAAAGTAATAGTCAAAGAAAGAAGACATTAACTTATTCTTGACAACTATTTAACTGCAGAAAAGACAGGAAATTTTCATGAACCATCAAAAATATGACAAACATGTTTGAATGACAATATAAAAGTGTTGGAATCCAGTAGTACTCAATTTGGAGTACAACTATTCATTCCAAGCTATTTGTTGCAATATAAATATGATTATGCAGAGAAAATTTATGAATGATTTAGTATCTTTAAATGTCATAAACTGTTATTTTGAATATGATTAAATTAATCAAATTTGAAAAGCAAGCAATGATATTTACATTAATGTAAGGTTAATGACTTTAAATGGAACAATAACTCTTTACTTAAAAATAAAACAGCAAAGTCCAGCTAAAAGGCAAATAAATGATGAATGATATAAATGCTAGGAATTTTGAAAAACTACACAATATTTTATTAGTTTGTTGAAACATATATATCCTGAAAACTTTAAGCCATGTGTACTCTATGTGTGTAGCTGTAACTTATACTATCTAGAAATAATTATTGAATTATTATCATGCCTTCTGACACTGAGATTATAATTTTTACAAAACCTTTACTATGATAAGCATGATAAATTTGAAAAAAAGCATATTAAATTATTTTTTACTTTATGCAATATTAATAATAGATTAACAAGGTAACATAGAAGGTATTCATGGTCACTCGCAGACTATGGATGGCCACATACAATGCTAACCAACAGAAACTAGAGCTGGTAAATAGGCCAGATATAAAAAGGTTTGCAGGTATATTAAATTAAGTAGTTCAGTGGGCAAGCACAGAAAGGAAAATTAAGGGCAAAAGGCAATTACACACATTTATTCAGCACTCAGAAACAGAAAATACTGGTGAAATAGTGAAATTAGTAGGATGATAGTGTGCTTAGTGTGATATTGGCAGAGTTTGAGGAAGAGGTGACAGAATTTGAAGAGGATGGCAGGTTGAGGAGGATGCTGCAAAACACCCACGTGGAAATGTACAATAAACAACTGGATATGTGTATCTGGAGTTCAGCAGAGATGTTTGAGATGGTCATCAGTATCTAAATGACAATTGAAGCAAGAAGAGACAATGGAGATCAGAAAGAATGATCAGGGTGGAAAGGAAAGAGTAACTCGGTGTAAGGTGGGAAGGGGGAAGAAGAATCATCCATATTTCTCCAAAGAAGACAGGCAGATGGCCCTCAGGCACAGGAAAAGATGCTCAACATCGCTAATTATTAGAGAAATGCAAATCAAAGCTGCAATGAGGTATCACCTCACATGAGTTAGAATGGCCATCATCTAAATGTCTACAAACAATAAATGCTGGAGAGGGTGGGGGGAAAAGGGAACCTTCCTACACTGTTGGTGGGAATGTAAATTGCTACAGCCACTATGGAGAACAGTATGGAGGTTCCTTACAAAACTAAAAATAGAATTACCATATGCTCCAGCAATCCCACTCCTGAGCATATATCCAGAGAAAATTCTAATTCAAAAAGATACATGCACCCCAATGTGCATAGCAGCACTATTTACAACAGCCAAAGTATGGAAGCAACTTAAATGTCCATCAACAGAGGAATGAATAAAGAAGATGTGGTATGTATATGCAGTGGAATATTACTCATCCATGAAAAAGAATGAAATAATGCCATTTGTAGCAACATGGATGGACCTGGATATTGGCATAATAAAGGAAGTAAGTCAGACAGAGACAAATATCACATGATATTGCTTACATGTGGAATCTAAAAAGAAATGATACAAATGAACTTATTTACAAAACAAAAATAGACCCACAGACATAGAAAATAAACTTATGGTTACCAAAGGGGAAATGGGGGAGATAAATTAGGACTTTGAGATTAACGTATACATACTACTATATATAAAATAGATAACCAACAAGGACCTACTATATAGCACAGAGAACTATACTCAATATCTTGTAATTATCTATAAGGGAAAAGCATCTGAAAAAGTGTATATATATATATATATAAAATTGAATCACTTCACTGTACACCTGAAACTAACACAACATTGTAAATCAACTACACTTCAAAAAAAACCAAAAAAAACATCATCCACAAAGGATATTGAATAGTAATGATCAGCCAGAGAAACAGGAAAACATATCAGGAACATGGGATATCAAGGGGACAAAGTGTTACATTTTTCAAGCATTACTCAGACGGCAGGATACATAAAAAGTGAACTATAGGAGTAGAAGGACATTTGTGATCTTGGCAAGAAGAACTTTACTGGAGTAGAGAGGGGCAGAAACTAGGTTTCCATGGGTTGAAACAAAATCCTGCTCAATGTAAAAAACACATAAAAGCCACACCAAGGCACACCAAATTAAAAATTTTCCAAACCACTGTAAAGAGAAAATCTTAAAAGCAGCCAGAGGAAAAAAAAGACATATTTCATATAGGACAAAGACAAAGATGATAAGCAGAGTTTTGCCATGAACACTGGAAGTGAGAAAATAGTAGAGCAACATCTTTTAAGTACTGAAAGAAAAGACAAACCCTGACAATGTAAAATTTATACCCTTTGTAATATCTTCCAAAATTAAGATGAAATGCATATTTTAAGACATACAAAAATGGAAAGAACTAATCAAGAACATACTCTCACTATAAAAAAAATGTTTAAGAATGTCTTATCAGGCAGAAGGAAAATGATACCAGAAGGAAATACAGATCTACACAAATGCATGGAAAGCACTGGAAATGGCAGTTTTTTTATGTTTCTGCCATTATCTCTTAGATATTTACTCAAGGAAAAGAAAATGTGTGTCCTTACAAAGACTTATACAGGAGTATTCACGGCATCTTCCTTTCTAATACTCCACAACGGTAAACATTCTAATGTCCATCAGCAGGCACGTGCATAAACAACCTGAAGTATGGAATACTACACAGCAATGAACTACTGATATATGCATCAACATAAATGAATTTCAAAATAATTATTCTAAGTAAAAGAAACTAGGTGATAAATAGTATAGACTATAAAATTTCATTAAAAATACTCTATAAAAATCAAACTAATTTATAGTACATAAAACAAACTAATAGTTGCTCCCAGGCCTTGCATTATTGCTTTCAATATCATCTGAAGAATCATTTTTAAAAAAATTAGCAGGTGAAACACATATGCACTAATAAAAAGACAGATGTCATTAAGAGACGCCTTACAATTTGAACAGTGTAAAGTTTTGAAATTCAAAACCCAAAAGAAAAGTAAAAGACTGCCAAGGGAGAATTTTCTTTTATAAAATGAGCAGTTAAACAGAACACCCAAAGAAAAGAATAAGACCAAAACAAATAGTTGGCTGCAATATGTGCTTTGTAAATGATTTAATCATGTACATATATAGGTATTGAAGGCCTACATGTGATATTACTGTGATTTTACTTTACCCAAAATTTTACTTATTTCAGGGCTAGGAGCACTTTTCATTCACTTCCTTCACTATCTATGCTTGTTATCCAAAGGGGCCTAAAAATGACTTTTATTTCTCATTTGTTTCTACTGTACACTGAAACCAGCATGTATATCAAATGGGAAAATCATGTCTCTCTGATTAAAAAGTTGTATTTGCAAAAAGTATCAGCAAGTTAAATAGTGAGAATGTAATGTCTTTAAATAGGTCATATAAAATGTGTGTTTGTCTTATGTAAAATGTGAGGGTGGTAGCTTCCCTATTACTTAGCATTTTAACTCACAAATAATAAATGATCAAATAAACATTAATTTCCTTCCATCCAATTTTAGAACATCTGAGTGATGGACGAGATCTATTTTAGATGCTTGCCTGATACTGCAGTGAAGTATAAACATTATACACTATTTTATCATTTACTAATTTTTTTGCCATGAGTGACTCAGGGCAGGCATATGACTCAGAATCACAAAATTATGATCATTAATGAACTGTGGTATGTCAAAGCCCTCCTGATATCTATTTCCTGATTTTTTCATGCACAGGAATAAACTGCATTGGTAAAACAACTTTTTATTTCTTCCTCACTCTCCAGTTTCCCTAACTTGCTATTTGGCAAAGGGGTATAATAACTGTCTAGAGGTGAGCCTAGCCTTGTTTGTAATGGATTTACTGGTCTCAGCAGGGATGAATCACACAATGCACAAAGATTATATAAATTAGCCAACATATTACCAGTCATTTTTACATCCTGGAAAAACAACAAAAAGTCGAGAGTGAATATTAACATTGTGGTCTTCCAGAGAAGCATGGGTGAGAAAATCTAAATTTCTTTCAATAGCATGGCTAGTTTCTCTGCTAGTGCCGCTCCATACACATATATGCACGCATATATACACACCAACAATAAACAAACTCAGGAAGATACCGAGAGAAGACAAATGCACATGCTATATATTTTTAATGGGGGGAAAATAAAAAGAAATCTCAAGCAGTCAGCTTTTCTGCCAAACCCGAACAAACGCTAGTATTAGAATTTTTTCTGAATTCATTTAATAAGCTACCTTCTTCACTAAAAGAAGGCCAGGCACAAGATGGTCAAGAAAGAGAGTTCACTGAGGTTTTGGGTTTAGATATATTTCATAAATTAAAGCAATTTTTTTCAGATGTTACACAAAGTAAAAATTCTGATGACAAAGCAAATTCTTTTTAGAATGCATTTAGAGCACTGCATGGTACAGGGGAGCCTTCTTGGAAACTCTCAAAATGTCACTCTGTAGATAAATGCCTATCATCTTTATGAAGTCTCCAGAAAAGTCTGGAATTATTGTTTTTGGAATTCTGGGAAGAAATAGAAAATATGAAGAGTCCAATCACAAGTACTGAAGTTGAAACTGTGATTAAAAATCTTTCAACAAACAAAAGTCCAGGACCAGATGTGTTCACAGGCAAATTCTATCAAACATTTAGAGAAGGGTTAACACTTACCCTTTGGAAACTCTTGCAAAAAACTGCAGAGGAAGGAATACTCCCAAACTCATTCTATGAAGCCACCATCACACAATACCAAAACCAGATAGAGATACCACACAAAAAGAAAATTACTGGTCAATATCACTGATGAATATAGATGCAAAAATCCTCAACAATATAGCAAACCAAATCCAGCAATACCTTAAAAGGATCATACACCATGATCAAGTGGGATTTATCCCAAGGATGCAAGGATTCTTCAATATATGCCAATCAATCAGTGTGATACACCACATTAACAAACTGAAGAATAAAAATCATATGATTATCTCAATAGATGCAGAAAAAGCTTTTGACAAAATTCAATACCCATTTAAAAAACTCTCCAGAAAGTGGGCCTAGAGGGAACCCACCTCAACATAATAAAGGCCATATATGACAAACCCACAGCAAACATCATTCTCAATGGTGAAAAACTGAAAACATTTCCTCCAAGATCAGGACCAAGACAAGGATGTCTAATCTTGCCACTTTTATTAAACACAATTTTGGAAGTCCTAGCCGTGGCAATCAGAAAAGAAAAAGTATTAAAAGAATCCAAACTGGAAAAGAAGTTAAAACTGTCACTGTTTGCCAATGACACAATACTATACATAGAAAATCCTAAAGATGCTACCAGAAAACTTCTAGAGCTCATTAATGAATTCGGTAAGGTTGCAGGATACAAAATTAATACACAGAAATCTCTTGCATTTCTCTACACTAAAAACGAAAGATCAGAAAGAGAAATTAAGGAAACAATCCCATTTACCGTCACATCAAAAAGAATAAAATACCTAGGAATAAACCTACCTAAGGAGGCAAAAACCTGTACTCTGGAATTCTGAAGGGAGGTTTAAGTTCATGAAGTGTTTAAAAAAAATTAATTCAAGTAAAGCACTTTATGACACAAAATAATAAAAATTAGAATCTCAAAGTTATGCAGAAAATTGAATTTGAAATCTTTGGAAATGTAGTAATGGAAATATACTATGTTATCATGGTACTATCTCACTGTGAATCATAATATTCACAATTCTATGATGCTCAGCTTTAAATTTTTAAAATACCAATTTTAATGGAATAATAATAATCATTACTAAGCATGTTACTAATACTTTTGCTATTAAGGAATAAATCATAATGTAATATCGATTTTTTAAAATAATGATTTTTTTCAGATGAAATTGTCTCTCACGTTTATGTTAAATGATTTTTACGTACATGTTACAGGCATAAATGAATTACTGTATTGCTACTTTTACTGATGAATTTGAAATAACAGTATTTTTTAAAATAGGGATAATATCAACATAGCACTAAATCAATCTACCAATGATTCTATTAAATTATGAGTGTTACATTCTTTTTGTCTCACTCTTTTCCAAACCAATTCTACAATAAAATGTACCAAGTTGTTAAAACAATGGTTTGAAAGAGCACATCTCCAGATAAAATAATGCAAATGATGACAAGAGTAAATAAATTTGATTCTGTCCTTGCTACAAAAGTTATCTCTAAGACCAGAAAGGCATACATTAATGACTAATTGCTTTTGTGTATTTAAACAAAAATGTTTAGCAATTCAAAAGCTGGTAAAAGACATTTTGTCTCTAACAAATAGTAAAGCAGGAAGAAAGTTCATTTCTGTATTTTCACCACCTTGGGAAGTATTGCAAGAGAAAAGTCCAATTATTTGAATGTGCACACATTTTATCCAAATAGTTACATTCTACTGAGCTGCAGGAGTAAAACAAAAAACCAAGGAAAAATACTTCTTTAGATTCTGAGAAAACTAACACAAATTTTTCCAGGCCAGATAGTAAGGAAAATGTCTTCTTCAAATAGATATTACCAAAGATATATTACATTAAGATCACAGGATTTCTTATAATAATATTGTCGATGTGTGGGTAGGGAATAGGAGGTACTCCTCTTAACATTGGTAAGAAAACAAATTGTTCACATTTCTGTTGTAGGGGAGATATTTTATAATATATAAATCTGTAAAAATATGTGTACACTTTAATCTATGAATTTTACCCTCTGTACATATGTCTTAAGAAAATAATCATGGCTATGGACAATACATATCTTATATATATCTTTATAGCTTAATACATATTAATGTATATGTTTGTGGATATCAAACATTTAAAGAAATGAGTGGAAAGATGGGTGGAATAAGCCAGTTACATGTACTAAAACATATCAATAAATACACACAGGTATACTGGTATTTTCAGTTAAATATTTTGGAACTTTGTATGACAGGTGTTTATCAGTGGTTACTTCCTGGGGGAGGGAAGTAAAAAGATGAGCCAAGTTTCAAATTTGGGGTCTGGGATGGGGAGACATTTTTAAACATATATACTTTTTATATTTTTTTGAATTTTTATATGCCATCCCTTATTTTTCAAATATACTTTGTTATAAATCATATAAGAAAACCATGAAGGGCTGTCGGGAACCAACTGCAAGCTGACACAGTTCTTGCAGCTTAAAGCATGGCAAAGTCCTGCTTAATTCTTGACAGGACCCGAAAGAGTTATTAGAGAAGATATGAGTCTTGGCCCGTGAGGTTGCTTGCGGTTTCTCTAACTATAGTTTGTCCTTCGCATGTTTCGGTAATCACAGTCTGTTCTCACGCATGTTTATATTCGGGTTCGCGGAATGTTTTGTACTATAACTTCAACACTAAGGAAATACTGTCTGATGATTCTGTCTTGTGTAACAAAAACATGTATTGCCTACTGCAATCTATAAAAAGTTTTGATGGGAAATAAAGTGTGTGTGTGCTTGTACACCACTCTCTGACCCCATCTCTTCTTAATCCTCTCACCTGCTCTCAGGAGGTCTAATAGCGACTGACAAAGGGTGACAAAAAGAGACAGAGAAATGAAGTAAGGGCGAAATGAAAAAGGGCGAAAGATGGAAATAGCTTCACTCTGACTCTTGGACACGCACCTAAGTGCATTAATACTGTGTGATTTGTATAGATACCCGTCAAATTCCATTTTGAATCTGGAGAAAAAGTACTTGTTATTCTAGATAAAGAAGATGTGACCATTTCTTTTATTAGGATACTAAGGTATTTGCATTGTACATGGGTAAAGAATTTTTTTTAATCTGATACAACTGTATTCTTAAAATAGCCATAAAAATACCTAGTTATAATTTTCATCATTTACCAGAAACCAAATTAACCCTGAAAATTGCTATTCCAATTCTACTTCTATGTCTCTGTCAATAGATCAGGTGATTATGTGTTAGGCTACACAGTGAAGCTTTTATCGGCTACATGTTTTGAAAGTCCATTTTCAAGATTAAAAGACTATAGAACTGAACTATATTTGCTCATGTGCCAAAACTAGCAGTATACTTATAAACAGAAGGGAAATTTTATAGATAGATCAAAACAGAAAGTATTCTTTCTGTAATTCCTGAATTAAATTTTGTTCTCACTTTCACGGAACAATTAAAATATTAAAACTACTGTATTCCAGAGATAAGAATTTCCTGATCTAGTCTAGAAACTGGCAGCAAATCTTAACACTAAAACAAAATAGAAATTTGTCTAGTGATTTTCTTGAGATTAAGAAATACATTGAAAAACCTAGATATCCATTAATCTCTGATGAAAAACATACTTAATGAGATTTTCTTTCCTTTAGTCTTTGGCTTTGAGAAGTCTGTATCATCTAGTGTTCTTGACGTGAATTCAATCTACTCTATTTTCTAAAAATGCTTTCCTGGGTACAATATGACTGTAAGCCATAAAATGAAAAGGGCTTTATTGTGAAAATCAGCATAAATCCATTTTTTTATTTTGCAAACACTCTTCTATTCTCCATGGTCATGAGAGGTAAAGAGACTTTATGTTAATGCACTTCTCTGTTCTATCCTTTGTTGTAAAATGATGCATTGTTCCTATGAGACAAAGCAATGAGTTTTTGACTAAGAGACAAAGCATGTCTCTTAGTCAAAGACTCAAAAGTCAAAGACGATGAGACAAAGCAAATAAAGTTGCAGGTGTCAGCAAATTATGTCAATCAGATAGCAAATGCATGATGATGATTAAGACAGTATCTCTCCATGTCAGTATCTGAATATTCAAAATTCATAAAAGGCATGTGGGGAAATAACAAACTGCTCACATATATCCTTTCTGAATTTTCACTGTTAGTGAAAAGTAGTGAAAATTCACTATTCTTCACTATTAGTGAGAAAAAGCTTGATGAACACTTTTATTCACCTGTATCTGTGCTACATATTTAAAGGAGGAAGTGGTTAAAAAATCCATATTTAAATCCAAAATATAACTGCATTTTCAAATAAGAGGCAATGTATTTTCTTAAACATTTTTTCTGAGTCATAGGAGGCATATTTTCATAATTTTTCACACAAGTTTATTGAAATATGAATTTCCCTCTAGAACAAGACTCCTTGTTTTTGTCATTCCTGGACTATTTCTCCTCATTTTTATTCATTCTCATCATGAGTTTGTTGGATTTAGATTAATTTAATAAGAATATGCTGGGATTCCACTGTTGTGGATTTTACTGAAATAATGTACCTAACAACAATCATTAATGCATCTTCCATAAGCCCTACTCATAAAAGTGCCCATACCTTCTTTTCATTTTGTTATTAAGAATCACTGAATAATTTTTTACTCTAACATTTAAAATTACCAAATCATCAGTACATAAAATAGTTTTTAAAAATATATATCTACTCTATTATAACTGCTTCCCTTATATAATATCATTTTATTTGATAATTATATTTCAAAGTAAAAATGTACTTTGTTGCTTGGATTAAATATGAACTCAGCAGCAACTATAATGATAACTTAATTCAGAATAATTACTCAGTATGACACTATAAAGCAACATGGTAATGCATATCTCTTAAAATTTATTCTATATGCACAAATTTGTTGCAAAGAAATATAAATGCATAATCAATACAAAGTTTGATTATAAATATATATTTATAAAGTTAAATTATAAATATATATCATACATGACCAAATTCTGTGGGGGAAATTGCCTGGAAATATGAGTTTCAGAAGCAAAAGAAATGACCATTAAAGAAATTATAATTCATGTATTTTTTAAATGAATTACATGGGAATAAAATTACCATGATATACAGATTCCATTTATTTCCTGGATATTCTGGATTAGGCATAGAGTTGCCCTCCATACTAGTTTTTATCTATTGGGAGAGATTGGGAATAAATTACATTTTTTGACTCACTTGCATCTCTTTTAATTATTTTCCAACAAGTAGATATCCTCCTATGAGATTTGGAACATGAAGTCAAGTCCGAAGACATTTTCCTACAACTCCTGGCTGATATGTCTGGTAAGTAATATTGGGGAAACCTGAAGTTATTCTGTAGCAGTGTTCATTCCAGTGTCCACTCTAGCTTCCCAGATGGGACAGGCAGTTGTATATGGAATGACTGCAGCTTCTGGTATTAGACATAGCTCTAATGGAAGCCCCATCGAGCAATTCTGTGTTATTTTGTGAGTCATTCTTAGAAGATCCAGTCTAGAACTTTCTCTTTCAGAACTCCCACTAATTTTGTAAACACCAAAAAGCCTGTTTTAATTTCTTTCCTATTTAAAATACCCAGAATTGTTTTTAATTTTTGCTCTGACAACGATCTATGAATGATGCAGTATTTTGTACCAGAATTGAAATAAGATGGCTGTTTGTGATAAAACTTGATTAATTAAAGGAATAAAATGACAAGTTATAAATTTTAGCCTCTCAGCTCTGGGCAAATTCTGAGGACTAGCATTTTTTTTTAATGGTTACCGTACAAGATCTTCCATCATTTGAAAGCCTTACTGAAAAACAACAAAATCAAAAACAGACAATAAAAGTTTGATGTAAGTACTGAATTACAATGTAAGGTGAATTCACAACCTTTCCAGGTGTACTATGTAACATTCATCTTGATTCATCTTGATGAATTCAGATGAGTCTACACATATTAAACACAGAAGCAGCTCCTTTTTCCCTACTAACACTAATCTTATCTTGTATGAAGACATAAAAGTTACTTTACTTAAGATATTTTCCTTGCAAAAGAACACACACTATATCTTGCCCAATCATACCACATATTTTTGCATCCATCCGTAAATCAGAACCAGTTCTCTAATGCCCTAAGGAACAATTTCAAAGTCTGAGGAGAATTTCTATATTTTGCTAACTAATATCAGAAATCTGAACAATATATGTGAGGCAGGATTCTAGCAGGGATAGATAAAAGGGAAAATAAAACTGTAGATTGGACCAAGATGGTGCTGATATGGACCTAATTGATTTTTTTCCCCAGTTCTATACAATAGTGAAAGTGCAGTATTGAAGTTTATAATTGTTATTGTTGAATTATCTAGTTCTCATTCGATACTATCAGCATTTGCTTCATGCATTTTGGGGCTCTGTTGTGTTATATAACTGTTATATTTTTATAATGGATTAACACTTTTATTGTTTAAAAACATCTCTCTTGGGCTTCCCTGGTGGCGCAGTGGTTGAGAGTCCGCCTGCTGATGCAGGGGACATGGGTTCATGCCCAGGTCCGGGAAGATCCCACATGCCGCGGAGCGGCTGGGCCCGTGAGCCATGGCCGCTGAGCCTGCACGTCCGGAGCCTGTGCTCCGCAACGGGAGAGGCCACAGCAGTGAGAGGCCCGCGTACCGCAAAAAACAAACAAACAAACAAAAGCAAACAAAAAAAATCTCCCTTTATATCTTGTACCATTTTCTGTTTTAAAATCTACTTTTTTTGATAATAGTACAGGCATTCCACCTTTTTTACAGTTGCTGTTTGCATTTCATTTTCCATCCTTTGCTTTCAATCTATTTGTATCTTTGAATCTAAAGTGTGTCTCCTGTAAACAGTTGATAGATAATATTTTTAAATCCTATGTGAAAATATTTGTATTTTGATTGGATTTTAATCCATTCACATTTAATATTATAATGGATGTAGTTGGATTTTATACCCGCCACTACTTTACTTCTTGTTTTATATATGCATTACATCTATTTTTGCTCCTCTATTCCTCCATTATTGCTTTATTTTTCATTAAGAGATTATTTTCTAGGGTAACATTTTAATTTTTTTGATTATTTTTTCACTGTATTTTTTTAAGTTATTTTCATAGTGGTTGCTCTAGGTCTACATATACAACTTCAGTTATCAGAAACTACATTAAGTTTATATTAACTCAATTCCAGTGAGGTATTAAAATGTTACTTCTATATAGCTCTATTCCCTCTTTACCCTTTTTGTGTTATTACTATTATACATATTACATTTATAAACATCACAAACCCAATGATACATTGCTATATGTATTACTTTATATAAGTTTATGTCTTTAAAAAAGCTTAGAGAAGAAAGGAGAACATGTTTACATTTATGGAGTTTGTTTTATTAACCTTATTATTTACCACTTATTTATTTATTCATTTAATTCTGTAGATTCAAGTTACCATCTTGTATTATTTCTTTACTCTGATACAGCTTTATTCCCACCCACTGTCTTATGCTGTTGTTACCAAATATACTGCATTTCTATTTGTTATAGGACCAACAATACCACTGAATGCATAATGTTTTGTGTAATTGACTTTTAAATCAGTAGTTCCCTAGCATTCATTCTCTTTGTCTTTTAACATTTTTAGAATAATGTGTCTGAATGTATCTCTTTGCATTTATCCTACTTTTGAAGATCATTGACTGCCAAAGTGCCAAAAAATGCAGTTTTCTACCTGTCCAGAAGGGGAGGCAACATGGATATTGGTGATGAACATCTACAGTATGTATGATAAGTCTCATATTTGTGGAGAATGAAAGAATTAAGAAATAATTATTAATCACTGGATTAGTATTGTAACTTCAGTTATATATAATTCTATTCACTAACTGTAACTTTACACTTATCTTTCTCTACCAAATATATGTCATAATGTTAGATTTAGGATATAGGTTTAGATTAAAACAGAGAAAGCTTTAATTTGCTTCAAATTTACAGAAATCAAATCATTCAGAAATGTTAATATGTTAGTAACTAATTGAACAAATCCCTACTTGTGACACAGTGAAAATGTGTTAGAGACATTAATGTGTTAGAACATGGAGTGTGAGGAATCTCTAGTTATTTGAAGGAATTATAAAGATATACTACAAGGTTTCTATTTTTTTTAATTTTTTTAATGGAATTTATCTTTTAGGACAGTTTTAGGTTCATAGCAAAATTAAGAGGAAAGCACAGAGAGTTTCCATATACCCCCTGCCTCACACTGCCTCACACTTCACCTCAAGTCTATCTATTGATAGACTTCCCCACTATCAATATTCCTCATCAAAATGATACATTTATTACAACGGCTGAACTTACATTGACATATTATCATGCGAAATTCATAGTTTACATTAGGGTACACTCTTGGTGTTGTACATTCTATGGGTTTGGACAAATGTATAATGACTTGTATCCACCATTATAGCATGATACAGATGAATGTCCAGTCCCTGAAAATCCCCTGTGCTTCACCTTTTCCCCCTCCCTTCCCCCCAGCCCCTGGCAACCACCAGTCTTTTAAATGTATTTATAGCTTTGTCTTTTCTAGAATGCCATATATTTGTAATCACACAGAATGTAGTCTTTTCAGATCGGTTTCATTCCAGGAATGTATATTCAAGGTTCCTTCATGTCTTTTCATGGTTTGATAGCTCATTCCTCGCTAGCTCTGAATAAAATTTCATTGTCTGGCTGTATCACAGTTTATTTATCCATTCAACTACTGAAGGATACCTTGGTTCCTTCCAAGTTTTGGCAATTATGAATAAAGCTGCTACAAACATTGGTGTGCATGTTTTTGTGTGGATATAAGTTTTCAACTAACTTAGATAAATACCAGGGAGTGCAATTACTGGATTGTATGGTAAGAATATGTTTAGTTTCATAAGAAATTGCCAAATTGTCTTCCAAAGTGGCTCTACCATTTTGCATTTCCACAAGCCATGGATGAGAATTCCTGCTGGTCTATATCCTTGACAGCATATGTGTTATTTGTATTTTGGATTTTAATCCTTCTAACAGGTGGTATCTCATTCTCTGATGACATATAGTGTTGAGTATCTCTTCACATGCTATTTGCCATTTCTATATCTCTGTGGTTTAGGTGTCTGTCCATATCCTTTGCCTATTTTTAAATCTGTTTGATTATTTTCTTACTCTTGAGTTTTAAGAGTTCTTTATATTTTAGATAACAAATTCTTTGTGAGATATGTCTTCTGCAAAGATTTTCTGTCAGACTCTGGCTTGTATTCTCATTCTTTTGAAAGTGTCTTTCACAGAGCAGGTTATTATTTTAACGAATCCAACATATCAATTGTTTATTGAATGGATTGTGCCTTTGGTATTATATATAAAATGGCATCACCAAATTCTAGATCATCTAGATTTTCTATTTTGCTATCTTCTAAGAGTTTTATATTTTTTTCATTTTATATCTATGATCCACTTTGAGTTAATTTTGATGAAATGTGTAAGATCTGTGTTTAGATTCATTTTTTTACACATGGATGTGCAGTTATTCCAACACTATTTGTTGAAAAGACCACTTTTCTCCATTATATTGCCTTTGTTCCTTTGTCAAAGATCAATTAATTATATTTGTGTAAGTCTATTCCTGGGCTCACTCTTCTGTTCCATTGATCTATTTGCTTATACTTTTGCTAATACCACACTCTCTTGATTACTGTAGCTTTATATTGAATCTTGAAGTTAGGTAGTATCAGTCCTTGGGCTTTGTTTATCTTCAGTATTCTACTGACTCTTGCGTATATTTATATCTCCATATAAACTTTATATTTGTTGATAGCCACAAAATACTTGCCTGGGTTTTGACAGGAATTGCATTGAGTCTACAGATCAAGTTGGGAAGAACAGACATCTTGACAATATTGAGTCTTCCAATCCATGAACATGCTATATCTGTCCATTTATTTAGTTCTTCTTTGACTTTATTCATTGGAGTTTTATAGTGTCTCTCAAATGGATTTTGTATAAATTTTGTTAGAGTTACACCTAAGTATTTCATTTTGAAGTGTGTTATTGTAAATAGTTTTTTATGTTTAATTTCTGCTTGAACATTACAGGTCGATAGGATGGTGATTGACATTTTTATATTATCCTTATATTCTGCAAACCTGCTATAACTACTTAGTTGCAGGGGCTTCTTTGTCAGTTCTTTTGGACTTTCCACGTAGGTGACTATGTCATCTGTGAGCAAAGATAGTTTGTTTTCTTCCTTCCCGTCTGTATACCTTTTATTTCCTTTCTTGTCTGAATGCACTAGCCAAGACATTCAGTACGAGGTTGAAAAGGAATGGTAGGAGGGGACAACTGTGCCTTGGTCCTGATCATAGTGGAAAAGATTCTAGTTTCTTAACATTAAGTAAAATGTCACCTGTACGTGTTTTGTAGATCTTCTTTATCAAGCTGAGAACATTTCTCTCTATTTCTAGTTTGCTGAGATTTCTTTTTTTTTTTTTTTTTTTTTTTTTTGCTGTACACGGGCCTCTCACTGTTGTGGCCTCTCCCGTTGCGGAGCACAGGCTCCAGACGCGCAGGCTCAGTGGCCATGGCTCACAGGCCCAGCCACTCCATGGCATGTGAGATCTTCCCAGACCGGGGCATGAACCCGTGTCACCTGCATCGGCAGGTGGACTCTCAACCACTGCGCCACCAGGGAAGCCCTGCTGAGATTTTTTTAAAAATCATAAATGGATGTTGGATTGTGTCAAATGCTTTCCTGTATCTATTGATATAATCATGTGATTTTTCTTCTTTAGTCTATTGATGTGATGTATTACAGTAATTGCTCTTAGAATTTAAAGCTGTTTTGCATAACTGGGATAAATCCCACTTGGCCATAGAGTATATATATATGTAATATATTGTTGATTACATTTGCTAACATATTGTTGAGAAGTTTTGCATCTATGTTCATGAGAAATATTAGTCTATAGTTTTCTTATAATGTCTTTGGTTTTGGTTTTGGATTGATGTTGAACTCATAGAATGAGTTAAAAAGTACTCCCTCTGCTTCCATCTTCTGGAAGAAACTGTAGATATTTGGTACAATTTCTTTTTTATATGTTTAGTAGAATTCAGCAGTGAACCCAAATGGGCATAGCACTTTCTGTTTCAGAAGGTTACTAATTATTGATCAATTTTATTAATTAATACAGACCTATTTACACTATGGAAAACAGTATGGAGATTCCTCAAAAAAACTAAAATTAGAGTTGTCATATGATCCTGCAGTCCCACTCCTGGGCATATATCTGGACAAAACTGTAATTCAAAAAGATACATGCACCCTTATGTACATTGCAGCACTATTCACAATAGCCAATACATGGAAGGAGCCTAAATGTCCATCGATAGATGAATGGATAAAGAAGATGTGGTATATATATATATATATATATATATATATATATATATATATATACACACACACACATATACATACAATGGAATACTACTCAGCCATGAAAAATGAAATAATGCCATTTACAGCAACACAGATGGAACTAGAGATTATCATACTAAGTGAAGTAAGTCAGAAAAAGAAAAAATATCATACGATATCATTCATATGTGGAATCTAAAATATGACACAAATGAATTTATCTGCAAAACAGAAAGAGACTTATAGACATAGAAAACAGACTTGTGGATGCCAAGGGGGTGGGGGGAGAAGGATGGATTGGGAGGTTGGGATTAGCATATGCAAACTACTATATATAGAATGGGTAAACAACAAGGTCCTACTGTATAGCACAGGGAACTATATTCAATATCCTGTCATTAAACCATAATGGAAAAGAATATAAAAAAAGAACGCATGTATATATATAATCGAATCACTTTGCTGTACAGCAGAAATTAATACAACATTGTAAATCAAATATACTTCAATTTAAAAAAAGGGAAAAATATAGACCTATTCAGATCGTCTATTTCTTGAGTTTTGGCAAATTACATTTCTCAGGAATTCATACATTCCATCTAAGTTATCAAATTTGTGGGCACAAATTTATTGAGAATAACAACTTTTAACATCTATGGGATCTCTTTCATTTCTGATACTAGTAAATCACGGCTTTTCTCTTTTTTTCTTAGCTAGCCTGGCTAGATAGAGTTTATTGATTTTCGCAAAAACCAGCATTTGTTGTTGATTTTCTCTATTGCTTTCCTGTTTTCAATTTCTGCTCTTTTACTGTTTCTTTTCTTATGCTTACTCTGGACTTAATTTGCTCTTATTTTTCTAGATTCCAAAGGTGGAAGCTTAATATTATTGATTTTAGGCCTTTCTTCTTTCCTAATATATGCATTTAATGTTATAAATTTTTTCATAAGCACTGCTTTTACCACATCACCCAAATTTTGACAACCTGTATTTTAATTTCATTTAGTTCAAAATATCCTAAAATTTCTCTTGAGATTTCTTCTTTGACTCATGTGTTATTTACAAGTGTGTTGCTTTATCTCCAATTATTTTGGGATTCTTCAGCTATCTTTCTGTTATTGAATTATAGTTTAACTCCATTGTTTACTGAGAACATACATTATTTGATTTCTATTATTTAAATTTCTTAAGGTGTGTTTTAGGGCCAGAATGGATCTATCTTGGTGAATGTTCCATGTGAGCTTAAGAAGTATGTGGATTCTGCTGTTGTTGGATGAAGTAGTCTATAGATGTCCATTTTATCCAGTTAACTGAATACAACTATGTCCTTACTGATTTTCTGCCTGCTGGATCTGTTCATTTATGACAGAGGGTGTTGAAGTCTCCAACTATGACAGTGGATTAATCTACTTCTCCTTGCAGTTCTACCAGGTTTTTCCTTATGTAATTTCACATTCTGCTTTTAGGTGTGTAGATGTTAAGGATTGTTATGTCTTCTTGAAGAATTGACCCCTTTATCATTATGTAATACCTCTCTTTATCCCCATTATATTTCCTTGCTCTGAAGTTTGTTCTGTCTGAAATTAACATAGCAGGTACTCCAGCTTTCTTTTGATTAGTGTCAGCATGCTATACCTTTCTCCATTCATTTACTTTTAATCTATATATGTCTTTATATTTAAAGTGGGTTTCTTGTATACAACATATAATTGGATCATGTTTTTTAGATCTGCTATGACAATCTCCATCTTTCAATAGGTATATTTAGATAATTGACATTTAAAGTGATTATTGATGTGTTTGGATTAATATTTACCAAAATTGGTTACTGTTTTCTATTTGTTGCCCTTCTTATTTGTTCTAATTTATGTCTTTCACTCTTTTCTGCCTTTTGTGGATTTAACTGAGCATTTTAGATAACTCAATTTTCTCTCCTTTCCTTAGTATATCAGTTATACTCTTTTGTTTTGTTTTACCATTTTCAGTGATTGCCCTAGAGTTTGCAACACACATTTGCAAATAATACAAGTTCACTGTTAAATAACACTATACTGTATTACTTCACAAGTAATGCAAGTACCTTATAATAACAAAGTATTCCTAATTCCTCCCTCCAGTCATGTGTACCATTGTTGTCACTCATTTCACTTATATATATATGCTACAATCACTGAATACATGGTTTCTATTACTATTTTGAACAAATCGAGAATCTGGTAGGGCTCTTGTAGTTAAAACTCACAAAATTGTGGGGGACGCACCTAAGACTGGCCCTTCCTAGAGTTTTTAACTCTCTGACTTATTCCTATTGAGCCTCTAGCAATTTATCAATTACAGTTTAGTGTTTTCTTTTACCTGGGTACTGGTTCCCACTGAGGCTACTGCTCATGGGTTTCTGCTCTGATAAGTTGTGATTCTCAGTGGTTTGCCCTGTGACCTCAATTCTCTAATGGATATAAGAAGAGTTGTTGATTTTTAATTTGTTCAGCTTTGTACTTATTGTTAGAGTGCAGTGATGACTTCTAAACTCCTTACATGCAAAAATAATTCAGTTAATGGCTTCAAAATTAAATAAACTTGAAGCCTATGAGAAGATTGTATTGTAATTTTGAATTATTTGTGGTAACATATATAAGAATAAAAAATCCATTAAAGGAGCTCTTCAGCCAGTAGTATTTGAAAAGCTGAACAGCCACATGTAAATCAATAAAATTAGAACACTCCCTTGCACCATACTCAAAAATAAACTCAAAATTGTTAAAGACTTAAATATAAGACATGACAACATAAAACTCCTAGAAGAGGGCTTCCCTGATGGCGCAGTGGTTGAGAGTCCACCTGCCGATGCAGGGGACACGGGTTCGTGTCCTGGTCTGGGAAGATCCCACATGCTGCGGAACGGCTGGGTCCATGAGCCATGGCTGCTGAGCCTGCGCGTCCGGAGCCTGTGCTCCGCAACGGGAGAGGCCACAACAGTGAGAGGCCCGCGTATTGCAAAAAAAAAAAAAAGAACCTCCTAGAAGAGAACATAGGCTAAACATTCTCTGACATAAATTGTGCCAATGTTTTCTTAGGTCAGTCTCCCAAGGCAATAGAAATAAAAGCAAAAATAAACAAATTGGACCTAATCAAACTTATAAGCTTTTGCATGGCAAAGGAAACCATAAACAAAATGAAAAGACAGCCTATGGACTAGGAGAAAATATTGGTAAATGATGCGACTGACAAGGGCTTAATTTCCAAAATATTCAAACAGCTCATACAACTCAATAACCAAAAAAACAACCCAATAAAAATATGGGCAGAAGACCTAAATAAACATTTCTCCAAAAAAGACATACAGATGGCCAATGGGCACAGGAAAAGATGCTCGACATTGCTAATTATTAGAGAAATGCAAATCAAAACTACAGTGAGGTATCACCTCACACTGGTCAGAATGGCCATCATTAAAAGTCTACAAATAATAAACACTGGAGAGGGTGTGGAGAAAAGGGAACCCTCCTACAATGTTGATGGGAATGTAAGTTGGTGCAGCCACTATGTAAAACAGTATGGCAGTTTCTTAAAAAACTAAAAGTAGAGCCACCATAATATCCAGCAGTCCTAATCCTGGGCATGTATTCAGAGAAAACTAATTTGAAAAGATACATGCACCCCAGTGTTCACAGCAGCACTATGTAAAATAGCCAAGACATGAAATCCACCTAAGTGTCCATCAACAGATGATTGGATAAAGAAGATGTGGTATATACACATATATATGTGTGTGTGTGTGTATATATATATATATATATATATATATATATA